>NC_069504.1:228938211-229068180 GCF_027579735.1 Bombina bombina | reverse complement strand
ACTAAAATAATATTTGTATTCACGTGAGTTCATTGTTTACTAAATTAATGTATAAATAAAGAGATCATGTATTGTTATTTTCTACCTTTTATGTTGTTGACTGTCGCTTTAAGTCATTTTGTGTCTTCTTGCATTGTCATCAATTGATAGCGATTGTTCAATTTTTATTTTGATCTTGCTAGTTTAGCTTTTATAATGTAGAAAATTGTAAGAATACTGTATTCTTCACATATATACTAATTACTGTATACATTTTAACAACAAGTCTAAAGTTATGCCACTGTTACAGCAAACACATGTTCACGTGTGTGCGCAATTCTATCTTTCGTGATCATTACGCAATGATTCAAAGCGGAATTGCGCATCTGTGATTTGACCAACATGTCTAAAGTTAGGCCACTGTTACAGCAAACACATGTTCACATGTGTGCGCAATTCTATCTTTCAGGATCATTGCGCAATGATTCAAAGTGGAATTGCGCATCCGTGATTTAACCACCATGTCTAAAGTTAGGCCACTGTTACAGCAAACACATGTTCACGTGTGTGCACAATTCTATCTTTCGGGATCATTGCGCAATGATTCAAAGCGGAATTGCGCATCCGTGATTCAGAATTGATTTGGATATAGTAGTGTAATGAGTATCATTTCTAAAGACTTTAAATATATATTCAATTGGGTGTATTAAGAGATTCCAATCGTATATTTGTTAATATTGAATGATAACAATTAATATTTAGAACTGTGGTATGATTCGATAGTCAATGTATGAAATGGCGGATGATAGGGATTTCATGGATGCGCATTTTAATTTTAGCTCTGTGATGCATATTCTGGAGAGTGCAAGAAACATCATTCAGATTTCATGTGTGACGATTCTAAATTCAGATATCTAAACATCATATGTAGCGTGTGTTGTGAGATCTATATAGGTTGAATATATGACTATATACACATTGATTAAATATATACTAAAATATTAATATATTATATGAAGTCTGATATTTACCTGGTTCAGCCTCTAGATTTTCTTCACCCAGGCCACTGGTTGAAGAAGCAGCTGCACTGGCCTCCAGGTCAGGACTTTCCGATCCAGCAGCTGGGAGGGAAGAAGAAGAAGTCGAGGAGCGAGCAAATCTAAATCTGCTGGGGACCGGAGATTGAGAAGGGCGCATAAAGTAACTTCATAAGGATGCAGGTACAGTTTCCATGGGGGTGGATCCTGCTTTCCATCCCTCCAACGGGCTTTTACCCACTCCCTTATTTGGTCTACTTTATTGCTTAGCCGCAATCTGATATCCCTGAACCTCCACATGATTTGATCCGGGGTCCTCTGGATGCCACACACCAACTTATCATCATTGGTGATAGACAACCAGAGGGCCTTCCTAATACTCTGCTTCGTCGACTTTCTTCTTGTTCCCAAACAGCTGCGGATAGAAGTCCTCGACGGCGTTGACCAGTGCTGCACTCTCCGCCCGTGAGAACCTGGGAGACGTCATGCCTGCTAGGTTTGATAATACTATAGATATTATATATATATACATATATATATATATATATATATATATATATATATATATATATATATATATATATATATATATATATATATATATAGTGTATATCTGCCAGCAGGCATTAGAGAACTGACAAAAATGGCAACGTGTAATGTACTTTTATATTGTGAAGTAAACATGAGATGCACCATGGGACATGGTATCTGTACTGACTCAAGTTATGTTTGTGTTATGAACTCTAATTGGCCGTTCCATAATGTTTCATATCTTAGTAACTTCCATGCACATACCTCCGGGGGTGCTGTTACTACATTTTTCATGTAGACTGATTTGTAACTCATGGGACTGTTATGTGGATATGTGTGACGCAGAATTAATATACGTGATCCGTTAAATATTAATTTTACATTTAATCTCTATTTGATTTTTATTAAATATAATACAGTCACATTAGTAAATGTTTTACACATTTTGATGTTTAATATCGATCCGGTTATTTAATATAAATAAATTTTATTGGAAAATAGTAAACATTGTATGTATTTATTGTTTATTAAATACATTACGTGACTTATTGTGAAGTATTGACATTGCTCTATTAAATGTATTTATAATGCACATCGATTGCGTGCTATTGCGTGACATTAGAGTAGAATTTTTAAAGATGTGAATTTCGTGTTGCAAGATATGTTTCCCACGCTATATTTCTGAAATGCTTAATTTGTATTTATAATGGACAGAACTTGGATAATCTGTTTATAAATATTAAAATACACGTTTGTTCATTATTTGTAAATAAACCTTGAGCTTGTATTTGTCTGAACTGCTCACATATGTTATTGGGCAACGGTGACTTTATTTTTAAAGGGAAATTACAACCAAATATTTTCTTTCTTTATCCGGAGAGAGAATACAGTTTTATAAATTTAAAATCAACTAGATTTATTTATATTATTCTTTAGATATCCTTTACAGAAGAAATAGCAATGCACATGGTTGAGACAATCACACAAGACATCTCTGTACATCCACTAATCGTCAGCTACTGAGCATATCTAGATATGGTTGTAAAGGAAAGTATATCAAAATAATGAAGGAAATTAGATAATAAAACTACATTTTAATGTTTACAAAGATATTTTATTTCTGAATTCTGAAAGAAACGCTTTTTAATTTCCGTCCCTTTAATGAGCTAATATGCAATCTTTACATTTTTCAAAATACATTTGTCTAAACATTGTAAATACAGGCAGTGCAGAATTATTAGGCAAATGAGTATTTTGACCACATCGTCCTCTTTAAGCATGTTGTCTTACTCCAAACTGTATAGGCTCGAAAGCCTACTACCAATTAAGCATATTAGGTGATGTGCATCTCTGTAATGAGAAGGGGTGTGGTCTAATTACATCAACACCCTATATCAGGTGTGCATAATTATTAGGCAACTTCCTTTCCTTTGGCAAAATGGGTCAAAAGAAGGACTTGACAGGCTCAGAAAAGTCAAAAATAGTGAGATATCTTGCAGAGGGATGCAGCACTCTTAAAATTGCAAAGCTTCTGAAGCGTGATCATCGAACAATCAAGCGTTTCATTCAAAATAGTCAACAGGGTCGCAAGAAGCCTGTGGAAAAACCAAGGCGCAAAATAACTGCCCATGAACTGAGAAAAGTCAAGCGTGCAGCTGCCAAGATGCCACTTGCCACCAGTTTGGCCATATTTCAGAGCTGCAACATCACTGGAGTGCCCAAAAGCACAAGGTGTGCAATACTCAGAGACATGGCCAAGGTAAGAAAGGCTGAAAGACGACCACCACTAAACAAGACACACAAGCTGAAACGTCAAGACTGGGCCAAGAAATATCTCAAGACTGATTTTTCTAAGGTTTTATGGACTGATGAAATGAGAGTGAGTCTTGATGGGCCAGATGGATGGGCCCGTGGCTGGATTGGTAAAGGGCAGAGAGCTCCAGTCCGACTCAGACGCCAGCAAGGTGGAGGTGGAGTACTGGTTTGGGCTGGTATCATCAAAGATGAGCTTGTGGGGCCTTTTCGGGTTGAGGATGGAGTCAAGCTCAACTCCCAGTCCTACTGCCAGTTTCTGGAAGACACCTTCTTCAAGCAGTGGTACAGGAAGAAGTCTGCATCCTTCAAGAAAAACATGATTTTCATGCAGGACAATGCTCCATCACACGCGTCCAAGTACTCCACAGCGTGGCTGGCAAGAAAGGGTATAAAAGAAGAAAATCTAATGACATGGCCTCCTTGTTCACCTGATCTGAACCCCATTGAGAACCTGTGGTCCATCATCAAATGTGAGATTTACAAGGAGGGAAAACAGTACACCTCTCTGAACAGTGTCTGGGAGGCTGTGGTTGCTGCTGCACGCAATGTTGATGGTGAACAGATCAAAACACTGACAGAATCCATGGATGGCAGGCTTTTGAGTGTCCTTGCAAAGAAAGGTGGCTATATTGGTCACTGATTTGTTTTTGTTTTGTTTTTGAATGTCAGAAATGTATATTTGTGAATGTTGAGATGTTATATTGGATTCACTGGTAAAAATAAATAATTGAAATGGGTATACATTTGTTTTTTGTTAAGTTGCCTAATAATTATGCACAGTTATAGTCACCTGCACACACAGATATCCCCCTAAAATAGCTATAACTAAAAACAAACTAAAAACTACTTCCAAAACTATTCAGCTTTGATATTAATGAGTTTTTTGGGTTCATTGAGAACATGGTTGTTGTTCAATAATAAAATGAATCCTCAAAAATACAACTTGCCTAATAAATCTGCACTCCCAGTATGTATTGTTGCCCACCCACAAATAAGTAGATATTTCCCAGTAATGCTTTGCTGATCATAAACCTATGCATCTCCATTTCTCCAACTTCGGATAACATGAAAATAAAGCATATTTGTATTACCTTCTGTATTGTTTGCCCCACTGTGAATGAAATATCTTCCAATGGCTGTATTTATACAGCTTTACCTTAAAGGGACATTAAGCTATATGTTCTTTCCCGATTTAGATGGATAATACAATGTTAAAACAACGTCAAATTTAGTTCTATTATCTCATTAGCTTTTATCGCTTGATATTCTTTCCAGAAAATCATATCTAGATAGGCTCTGTTGCTGCTGATTGTTGGTTGCACATAGATGCCTTGTGTCATTGTCTAACCCATGTGCATTGCTATTTCTTTAACAAGGGATATCTAAAGACTGAATTGAATTAGATACTAGAAGTAAATTTAAAAGTTGTTTTAAAAGATATGTATTATCTCTCTGAATCATTAAATTAAATTTTTGTTTGAATGTCTCTTTAAAGACATAACCATTAGGAATATGTGGAGTTAACATTGTAGAAATAAACTAGACTAAAGGGGAATGGAAATACCTATAGATATGTGATATCTATCCAACAGGTAAGGAGTATAATTGCTAGAAATTATCTTTTGATATATCTATACTTAACTGACCCTTCAAATAACTCCACTAGAGCTAAAAAGTAATCAGTATGGAATACAATAACTAGCTTGGTATAAATCTGAAATTAACTGACTTTTTATTTAAAGTTAATTTCTAACATATTACCTTATAAATAATTAAAGCCGAATAACCTATATTTTGTGTAAGAATGTTTTTGAATACCTAAGAAAGATTATAGAGATTAGAATGTAAATCTAACATTAAACTACACTGTCACTTTAATGTAAGTTAAACACTTTCATTTCTTAAAAGTGAAATGAACAAAGCTGTTATGTATAATTTATACTACATATCCTCGTCATAAACATTTTATGATTTTAACATCTATGAACACAATAAAAGCATAGATAGATGTATTTAACTCCAACTTAAATTTTGTAAGATACTTGACTTTAACATTATCTGAATAAGCTGTGAAGATATTTTTTATTCAATACATTAAACAAAATTAGTATATTTGATATCAGGCATGTGCTTGTAAAATAGATGACTTTAACAGTCATGGTACTAATATTTTGTTTACATGTCAGAATATTAGATGGATATATCTCTTCTCTTACTGTGATAGAGATATGTCTCAAAGAATATGTATTTTTAAAAATTACATTGAAAAATATATAGTATGAAAATAAATTTATTGAAAAAAATAAAAAAATAAAAAAGGAAATTCATCACAGATGAAACTCTGAAAAAGAAAGGAAAAAATATTAAAAACATTAGTCATTTAGGTTATTTAATGAACACATCTTAACATCTTCATGAAATCTAATAATTGTTAAATCATCTTGTGTCTATGCTCTAACATGTATTTTTTGTCTTGATATTAAAAACAGGTTCAGACTTGAAATCTATATCTGCAAAGGGTGTGTGGTGATACTGTGTCAGACTCAGTAATGCTACCCCTGAATCTGATCTCTCCCAAAATCAGATGTGTAAAAGGATGAACCAAGTGGGGGGGAGGGGAGCGCTCAAAAATGAGCTGTGAGTTGGACTAGAGTAGGTGATGTGAACCAATCTTTGATTGGTATATGTTAGTAATAGAACTCTTTGTGGTAAATATTTGTGATTATATATATATATATATATATATATATATATATATATATATATATATATATATATATATATATATATATATATATATATAAATAAATGTGATAATAATCTCTAAATTTGAGTGGGTTCTCTCAATTGTGATAATAATCTCTAAATTTGAGTGGGTTCTCTCAATTGGTGAGTGTAAATATGTCTCTCTTACAGCTATATATGTGTGTAAGCAAATTAGTATTTCAATGATTTAAATTATTCTGTGAAAATCTTAAAAATCTATATCTATCCATAATTTGAAATTAATCCCATTCTATTGTCTAATCAATAGTTGAATTACATATTAGCATTTAAAATTAGACAAAATAATGCATATCAATTTTTAAAAATATTTTTATATTGGATTGTATGAGGAACATAATTGAATGTAATACTTCATGTCCCTTCAAATAATATACCTCTATATCAACTATAAAATGTATCCCTTTGTCTGATCTGGTCAGAATCAGAGTCCTCTCTAGCACAAAGTAGGGGTAATGTATCTAAAATAAACATATTGTAATATAGGACATGTATATATTCCTAATTCTTTGAACATTCATCCTCCTATGATTCTTAAATAGCATGCATTGTGCAAACTAACCTGGATGTATGGTCTTTGAAAGGCAATTATCTTCCAAATATCAGTTTATCTTCATTAGGTGTCTTATTCATCATTTTCAAAATAGAGAATTGTTAAATACCATCTAAAAAAAAAAAATCTACTTGTTTCCAATAGGATGCAACCACAGTCTTGTTCCATAGAATTGTTGCCACTTACCATGTGAACGTGTCTTTGTATGGTTTACAAGGTCAGCACATTTGAAAGACAATGCCACAGACATGATCACATTGGTATTCTTCACTTTCAGTCTAGTATTCTTCACTTTCAGTCTGGGATTCTTCACTTTCAGTCTTGAATTCTTCACTTTCAGTCTTAGATGAAGTCATCTCCCTAATGGAAGAAAAAGTGTAAATCAAATGATTAATAAAAGTGTGTTATGAATTAATAGGAGAGATGGAACTCAACTGCAGAAATTCAGTAAATTAGGTTTTGTTAACCAGTAGTAGCACTGAGAAGCTAAGAGACTGAACTCAGAGCAACATATACTTAGGCTATAATATAATATATACAAAGATCACCTTAACAAGAATGTAAAGGTTATAAAGTGAACAGAACTTGCAATTCTGATTTAGGTATATTAGGCTTTGCCCAGCTAGCTCCCAGTGACACAGAAATAACACAAATCTTGGGTGTAGGCAATATTCTGATAGGAATTCCCAAAGTTAGTTCATGTCCATGCTTCATAACTTGCAATTCTGATTTAGGTATATTAGGCTTAGCCCAGCTAGCTCCCAGTGACACAGGAATAGCTCAAATCTTGGGTGTAGGCCATATTCTGTTAAGCATTCCCAAAGTTAGTTAATGTCCATGCTTCATATATGAAATAACATTAGGGAATGTTAGGAGAATGTCTTTTCAAGGAAAGATGTGTTGCGCTTGTTTAGATAACAACTGGTATTCAGTGCAATAATATATACAGTGAGAGGTTTCCTTAACAAGACTTAGAAAGTAAATCCTGGATGAAGGAAGTAATTCAGCAACTACTCACAGTAAGGATGACAGGAGCAGCATGGAGGTTAGAGTGAACACGCTGTTAGGAGATTCACAGCACAGCAGATTGCAGACAAAGCAAATTGATCACACAGGGAACCACTCACTGTGAGTCAGGTAGTTACACACTGACCGGAGCTTCGCAGCACAGCTGAATCCTCACAATGAAATGTTAGTGGAAAGATATGATACACTTCAATTAAAGTTCTACAGGGTTAAAGCTAAAATGAAATACTGTAGTAACAATTCCAGAGTTGGAAGAGACTGTAGATAAATGGCTTTAATTCAATCAGGACAATTCCAGGAGATGCAGCTTCTAAGATTACCAAATACAAAATACTAAAGCAGGGAAAAGTGGGCGTGTCAGGTTTAAATAACCTTGCTCACAAGGTGAAGTTGAATTAAAGGTACAGTAGCTGAAACATGAGTTCTGAAAAGAAAGACATCCATTACAAAGTGTGTGACTTAGTTCTGCATCCCCCCCCATTTCTGAAACTATTTATATCACTAGCTTACTAAGCGTGTGTAGCATCTTGTGTTATGTTCTATCAATAAAGTGTGAAGATGAGTCATACATTGTGCAGACCTGCAGGCCCATTTATCAAGCTCCGTATGGAGCTTGAAGGGCCGTGTTTCTGGCGAGTCTTCAGACTCGCCAGAAACACAAGTTATGAAGCAGCGGTCTAAAGACGATCGGGTTGATTGACAGCTCCCTGCTGGCGGCCGATTGGCCGCGAGTCAGCAGGGGGCGGCGTTGCACCAGCAGCTCTTGTGAGCTGCTGGTGCAATGTTAAATGTGGAGAGCGTATTGCTCTCCGCATTTAGCGGGGTCTTGCGGACCTGATCCGCAGTGTCGGATCAGGTCCGCAAGCCCTTTGATAAATGGGCCCCATAACCTCTGATGTATGACTTGGAATATGACTTGGAAGCATATAGTATTGCTAGAGGATCCCTTTCTGACTATCCAAAAATCTAGTAATGTGTAAACTAAATACTACTTTTTAAAATGTATGCCATATGATGGATGATTGTGCAAAATTCCCCCCACCCACAGTCCATACATTGTTTATACTTACCATCTGATGTTGTCTTTGAAAACCAGGTGGCAAAGTCATTACAGGACCCAATGCCAGAATCATCTGATGAATAAATTGCCTATAATAATAATAATAATAATAATAAATTATCTTTTTTTAAAATCATTTGATGAACAATCGTAACATGTTTGCACAATTCTCTACTTCTCATTTCCCTAAAATTCTCACATATTCGCAATGCTCCTATCTAACTTCTAGTATTTACTGTCTGAAGTGGCGGTTGATGATGTTTGCTCTGACATTGAGCCCCCGTCCCGGAATGGCCCCTCTAGAACAGGGTCATCCTCCTCATCTTGGGAGGAGGTCTCGGGGCACCTGGACGGCCTGCCAGCATCCGAGACCGCTGAGGCAATGTTATGCAGGACGCTGCAGGCTATAACAATCTTCGCCACCTTCCTAGGGCTGTATTGGAGTGCTCCTCCAGACCTGTCCAGGGCATCGTAGATTCATTTTGAGGAGCGCAAACATCCTCTCCACTACAGCCCTAGTCCACTTGTGCTCCGATTGTAGGCGCTCCTGGGCCTCGTCGTGGGGTTACGCATCAGCGTAATGAGCCAAGGTCGGCTCATTGTAACCCGAATCACCTATAAATAATGAACAAAACAAAATGACAAAAATAATAAATATAGTTCAAATTATTATATTAAAATACAATTCATTTGTGTTCACGAAAATCCCCCTAAACAGAGACATTTACTGAAAGACAATTAGATGGTTGAAGCGCATTCTAATCTGCCCATTTAAGCTAAGACATACTACATATGCGTATTTTGCATAAACCAGACATTCGCTAAGAGAGAAAGAAAGGCGGTTAAATTGCATCCTAGAGCTGTCCATGTAAGCTAAGACATGCTACATATCTGTTTTGAGCTAAAACTAGACATTTGCGGAAAGAGACAATTAAATGGGTTAAAAGCACATTCTAATCTGCCCATTTAACCTAAGACATGCTACATAGCATATTTCGCATAAACCAGACATTTGCTAAAAGAGAAAGAAATGGTTAAATTGCATCCTAGAGCTGCCCATTTAAGCTAAGACATGCTACATATCTGTTTGGAGCTAAAACTAGACATTTGCGGAAAGGAGACAATGACATGGTTACAGCTCATTCTATATCTGCCCATTTAAGCTAAGACATGCTACATATGCGTATTTTGCATAAACCAGACATTTGCGAAAAGAGAAAGAAATGGTTAAATTGCATCCTAGAGCTGCCCATTTAAGCTAAGACATGCTACATATCTGTTTGGAGCTAAAACTAGACATTTGCGGAAAGAGACAATGACATGGTTAAAGCTCATTCTATATCTGCCCATTTAAGCTAAGACATGCTACATATGCGTATTTTTGCATAAACCAGACATTTGCGAAAAGAGAAAGAAATGGTTAAATTGCATCCTAGAGCTGCCCATTTAAGCTAAGACATGCTACATATCTGTTTGGAGCTAAAACTAGACATTTGTGGAAAGAGACAATTAAATGGGTTAAAGCGCATTCTATATCTGCCCATTTAAGCTAGGACATGCTACATAAGCATATTTCGCATAAACCAGACATTTGCGAAAAGAGAAGAAATGGTTAAATTGCATCCTAGAGCTGGCCATTTAAGCTAAGGCATGCTACAAATCTGTTTGGAGCTAAAACTAGACCATCTACGGAAAGAGACAATGACATGGTTAAAGCGCATTCCGTATCTGCCCATTTAAGGCTAAGACATGCTACATATCTGTTTGGAGCTAAAACTAGTCATTTGCGGAAAGAGGACAATGACATGGTTAAAACAGCATCTAGAGCTGCACATTTAAGCTAGGACATGCTACTTATGCATATTTCGCATAAACCGAGACATTTGCTAAGGACAGAAATGGTTAAATTGCATCCTAGAGCTGCACATTACACAAACACAACTGTTTTTGAAGACTACAGTGGCAATTGTCTAACTAATTAACCATGTTGTGCACAAGTACTGCACCAACGAGCCACCCAGGGGAAAACTGTTTGCCCTCAAACTGCCGCCACAGGTACGACTGTCTGAGGATGCGGGCATCATGACAAGCCCCGCCAAAATTTGCACACACATGCATAATCCGCATCCGTGCGTCACAAACAAACTGCACGTTGAGACTATGGAAGTGTTTGGTGATTTTGGAAGGGCAAGTCATCTTCTGGAGCACGCAGCGCAATGTGGGTGCATTCTATTGCTCCCAAGACATTGGGGCATTCAAGCTTTGCATAGAATTCCCTCTTTAGGCGCCTCCAATCACCATCATTTTGAGGGAATAGTATATAATGTTTACTGACTCGTACATGGCGTCCAGAAAGTTGTCAAAAACCACAGAGAAGGTACCCTGAGACAGCCCATGCATGTACCCCTCTCCGAATTGAAAATTTCCCGGAGGCCAGGACGTGTATGCAAACTTAGCATCTTGGTCATACCAGGGATTGCAGTCTCCGCATACGTCTATGTGGCTCCATATGAGGGTTTAAGAACATTGTAAAGGCTAATGAGCTGTTCGTGATTGAGCCTATACTTGTCATAAACCTCGAAGTCGCTCATGTTATCCAAGGTGGGGCTCTCACCCTGTGAACAGGAGGACCTCTAACCAAACGAGCCCTTTGTCCTCTCTTGGAGATGCCGAGCCCGCCTGATTCTATTGTACGCCACTCGTGCAACAGCACCAGCAGCAATTTAACTGCGGCTCATCCATATTTGCCAAGCTAAGCAGCACAAAGCCAAACAGCAGAGCAAAACACACAAGGAGTAACAAGGTATGCAAAAACACAAAAGCGATTTGATACAATGTCGATCATCAAGGGGACGCTTTGGCCATGTTGTTTGGGGGGATTTATAGCGCAATATGTCCAATGGTAGCGTGTTCGTAATGATTGCTGATTGTATACACTTGATTGTATGTGAGCAGTGCGAATGCTTTCAAAGTAGGCGTTTTTTAGGTGTTTGCTGAAATTTTGTTTCCCCCCCCTATGAATCATAATGTGAAAAGTGTAAAATATAAAATATACAGTGCATCTTCGTAATGTTTGTTCATATGCATAATAATACTTATTAAACACAATCTTATAGTAAAAAGCACACGTCCACTGCTAACATGAATGAAAGTGCATAGTTGTGTATAATGTGCATAGACATGGCATAGAATCTGATTGATCAATGTTGCTCGCAATATTGTTTCTAAACAATAAAGTAACTGCTGACATCTGGAATCTTCTATATATAAGTGATTGGCGAGATGTCAATATTGTATGCGTCCCATTGAAATCGTAATAACAATGAAGATCTTCCGGCTGACATCTGTAGTATTGTATATATAAAGATTTGCGAGATGTCAATATTGTAAACGTCCCATTGAAATCACTATAATAATGAAGATCTTCCAAATTCTCGTTTACGTATATGTAGTATTGTAGTATTGAGTTGAGAAACTTCTGAAAGGGGCGGTGCAGTCCCAAAAGCTGTAATCTGTATGGTTGAAGCTTATAATGATCGTTATCATATTAGCAACCTGCCTGTCTAGTTAGCAAATCTGTTGTTGTATTTTTACAACATTGTTATTGTGTGCTGATTAAAAATATAATATGTGTGCTTTGCTGTTGTGTGATGCGTGTTATGTACATATACGTATGTATTGTGTTTCTCTCCCACATATGCTGATTTATATTGAAGCAGTATAGCATTGTTGTTCCTTCCAAAAAAGTGTCAGCTGTAATATTTCTAATGATCTGTTCTTATTATACATAATTCCTAATGGTATATTATGAGTGAATCGTGATGTTAAAGGGACACTAAAGCCATAATTTATCCGTCATGATTCATAGAGAGAATCTAATGTTAAGCAACCTTCCAATGTAGTTGTATGATGTAAATGTATTCATTCTTTATATGTGTTTTTCCCCCAGAATATCAATGCACATGTATGAGTCAATGACAAAAGTCATGTATGTGCATCCATCAATGATCATGTGTTGAGCCTATGTAGATATGCTGTTCATCCAAGCATATGAGTTGAATAAATGAAATGTTATAATAGAGGTAAATAAGACGTGTTTCCAATTGTCTACTGTTTGTGAATAATGGAATGTAAAAATTATTTTTCTGTCCGTTTAAATATGATGTAATTTTTCAAACCGATTTCATATTGGTGATGGTGATTTGTAGTTGATGTAATGTAAATTTATATAACAATTTGATGTAGTAAAATTTCATACAAGTAAAAAGCCATAACTCCATAGGGAAATAGTAAATTATTGATCTATTTGTCATAGCGGGACTAACGCAAGAAAGAATGAGTTAGTTTCACAATTGTAACGCTCGTATTACGAGTTTTTCTTGTCTACGCATTTTGCGTGCGTTAGTAAATCTGCCTGTCGCATGCACGAGCACGTCCTCCCCATAGAAGTCAATGGAGGAGAAACATTTGTTTGAGAAATAAAATCAACACTTGTTTTGAGCGTAAAGTGAGTGACGTCATGTTCTTGTGTGAAAAAGTAGCTAAATCATGTTTATTTCCTAATAAAAATCTTATTTTTGTAGGTAATGTGCTGTATATTGTTTGTATGTATCTCATTCTGTATGTATGTGATATTTGTAGTTAGATGTAGCTATTTGAGTGTATGTTCCTGTCTGTCTATGTAAGTCAATGGAAAATGTATTTGTGTGGGTTTTTTTTCAAACACCCGAGATCTCGTAACTTTGATTCGTTCTATTTTGACATGAAAATGTAAAATCTCAAAAATAAATATTGTGTAGTGTTTGTATGAGTGTAAGTGTACTTTTTGTAATGTTTTTGAAGTGATTTGTGGATGTTTTTGTTAGCGGTATATGATTAACTACTGGGTCTGGGTTTACGTTAATGATTTGAGCGGAGATGGATATTTTTGTGGCGTTACGTAAACTCGTAATACCAGTGGTAGGGGAAAAAGCAGCGTTAGGAGGCTTTTTCAAGCATAACGCACAACTCATAATCTAGCCGTGTTTTCAATTTTACACAATATAAAATCCATTAGTAGACCCGTATCTATTTTATATTTTATATCTAACTATTAATTCATATGTAAAAAAACTGATTAAGAGCATCTGATCTGGAATCAGGCTACACCTTTAAATTATGTCAAATTGATGCAAATTATAGACTAAGTAATTTTTATTTTGAAAAGACTAAGGCGCACTCAAAATACCTTTTGTTACAAGCCTTATGCACCATACATTATACAGCGCTAAAATGTGCCCAGTCAGCTTATGGCGCCATACATTATACAGCGCTAAATGTGGTCAGTCAGCCTTATGTACCATACATTAGACTACAGCGCCTAAATGCACCCACTAAGACTTATTTATATGCATGATCACACAGTGACAAATATGCCAGGTCAGCCTTATGTATGAGACTACAGAGCTCAATATACAGGGAGTGCAGAATTATTATGCAAATTAGTATTATTGACCACATCATCCTCTTTATGCATGTTGTCTTACTCCAAGCTGGTATAGGCTTGAAAGCCTACTACCAATTAAGCATATTAGGTGATGTGCATCTCTGTAATGAGAAAGGGGTGTGGTCTAATGACATCTACACCCTATATCAGGTGTGCATAATTATTAGGCAACTTCCTTTACTTTGGCAAAATGGGTCAAAAGAAGGACTGTGACAGGCTCAGAAAAGTCAAAAATAGTGAGATATCTTGCAGAGGATGCAGCACTCTTAAATTTGCAAAGCTTCTGAAGTCGTGATCATCGAACAATCAAGCGTTTCATTCAAAATAGCCAACAGGGTCGCAAGAAGAGTGTGGAAAAACCAAGGCGCAAAATAACTGCCCATGAACTGAGAAAAGTCAAGCGTGCAGCTGCCAAGATGCCACTTGCCACCAGTTTGGCCATATTTCAGAGCTGCAACATCACTGGAGTGCCTAAAAGCACAAGGTGTGCAATACTCAGAGACATGGCCAAGGTAAGAAAGGCTGAAAGACGACCACCACTGAACAAGACACACAAGCTGAAACGTCAAGACTGGGCCAAGAAATATCTCAAGACCGATTTTTCTAAGGTTTTATGGACTGATGAAATGAGAGTGAGTCTTGATGGGCCAGATGGATGGGCCCGTGGCTGGATTGGTAAAGGGCAGAGAGCTCCAGTCCGACTCAGACGCCAGCAAGGTGGAGGTGGAGTACTGGGTTTGAGCTGGTATCATCAAAGATGAGCTTGTGGGGCCTTTCGGGTTGAGGATGGAGTCAAGCTCAACTCCCAGTCCTACTGCCAGTTTCTGGAAGACACCTTCTTCAAGCAGTGGTACAGGAAGAAGTCTGCATCCTTCAAGAAAAACATGATTTTCATGCAGGACAATGCTCCATCACACGCGTCCAAGTACTCCACAGCGTGGCTGGCAAGAAAGGGGTATAAGGAGAAGAAAATCTAATGACATGGCCTCCTTGTTCACCTGATCTGAACCCCATGAGAACCTGTGGTCCATCATCAAATGTGAGATTTACAAGGAGGGAAAACAGTACACCTCTCTGAACAATGTCTGGGAGGCTGTGGTTGCTGCTGCACACAATGTTGATGGTGAACAGATCAAAACACTGACAGAATCCATGGATGGCAGGCTTTGGAGTGTCCTTGCAAAGAAAGGTGGCTATATTGGTCACTGATTTGTGTTTGTTTTGTTTTTGAATGTCAGAAATGTATATTTGTGAATGTTGAGATGTTATATTGGTTTCACTGGTAAAAATAAATAATTGAAATGGTATATATTTGTTTTTTGTTAAGTTGCCTTAATAATTATGCACAGTAATAGTCACCTGCACACACAGATATCCCCCTAAAATAGCTATAACTAAAAACAAACTAAAAACTACTTCCAAAACTATTCAGCTTTGATATTAATTAGTTTTTTGGGTTCATTGAGAACATGGTTGTTGTTCAATAATAAAATTAATCCTCAAAAATACAACTTGCCTAATAATTCTGCACTCCCTGTATACAATCAGCTTTATGCATTGTACAAGAGCAAGATAATTTTCTGTTCATAATAAAGAACTAAATGGTTATGAAATGTTATAAATTATATTAATTTTCATATAAAATATAGTAGAGATAGAAAAAATACCAGGGTATATAAGATTACCCTAGAACAGCAAGGGATTGATACACGGCACACAAAAAGACATTGAAAAATGTATAATTTATTCCCAAGAATACAATTAAGTATATAAAGGTATTTTATCTGTCAGTGTCAGTCACCACTATAGACAGCAAAATCTAAAACATTTAAAGTGCACAGAGACCTAGTTCTTTCCCTATTCTATCATCAAAAGTAAACATCATAAACAGTAAGGGGTTAACCAGTAAAATTGCTGTTTATAACGAAATATATAATGAATTCACTGTTGGGACATATATTAGATAGGCAATATACATGCTTGAACAGGTAGCTGCAGTCCAAACAAATGTGAACTAGATGACATATAGAAAAGCACTTTTTTCACTCCTTATATGTACAGGTGATCTCCTCTTTAAAGCAGACAGACATACCGCAGCTATTTCTGCTGCAATAGAGAGTCAATAGCAAGTATTATTTCTCAGTTTGGAAAGCACAACATATACTTTAGCTTTGATCCTCCGGTTTGTATTGTTTCCACTTGTCTTCTGCTTGCAAGCGCCTGCGATGATTTCTTGGTGTGTGACGTCAACAGCAGTAGGAGTGGCGGAGCGTCACCAGGGGACTGTGAGTGGCTGTAGACAGAAGGAAGCTTTTCATTGGTTGAAGAGATGTCCAGTTGATTCGGTATTTCGCCGTGAAGATTGCCAAGAAGCTTTTGACAAAGTGCAATATCACAAAGTACTGTGTATAATCACCTCTCATGCAGGCACGTCCTTTATAGCATTCAGTAGCACACCTTTAGAACCACTCACTCCACTGCCGGGGTCACATCAGCAAAACAATAGCTCACTTGAATAGTGCTGCTGCAGATATATAAAGCCAGAATGTCTTTTAAGAAACAGAAGATTCAGGGAATAGGTCTAGACTGATGCACTAGAAATCCTGACCCACGGTACAGTCGACAAGTACCTGGGTTATCACAAACACATAGTGCCACCTGCTCGTTTTCTCCCCCACCTCCAGTATGTGTTACAGGGGAATCATCAGGGGCATATAGAGTCCTCACTGGACTTCCTCTTTTA
The DNA here is from genome assembly GCF_027579735.1 of Bombina bombina. Taxonomy (NCBI): domain Eukaryota; kingdom Metazoa; phylum Chordata; class Amphibia; order Anura; family Bombinatoridae; genus Bombina; species Bombina bombina. The sequence continues at coordinate 229,051,167 of NC_069504.1, read as the reverse complement.
TCCAGATACCTGATTGCTTACAGGTGATTTTCCCAAGCAACCTTGCAACACCTTAAAGCTGTATCGCCTTTAACCCTGTATACATAAAAACCACAGAGCTCTATATTGTGTGAGAAAGTAATAAATAGTTACATTGGTTCAACCTAATTCCTGGTTACCCCCAATACTTTCAATATACACAAAAAAAGAGAGAAAGAATTTACCCTCTATCCTGGCATACACTTCAAACAGATGTTTATCTCATTTTAAATAATTATTTATAAGTGGACAAATTCAAGCTTATCATTCAAACCTTTTGGTAATCTAGTTCCCAATCTGTAGATCCATTTGGCCTCTTTTTTGCAAAAGGACCCTATCATTGTTACCCACCACGTCCATCTTCGTGATGCCTTTATCTATTATGATAAACTTTAATGAATCTACATTTTTGTTATGTACATTACAGAAATGCCTAGCAACGTTAGTTTCTCTGGAGTGGGACAATATCGTCTCTGTGCTCCTGTACTCGATCCTTTACCATTCTTTTGGTTTTTTCCAACATAGAAGGCCGGACAGGAGCACCGCAGAAGATATATTACCCCTTCCGATCTGCAGTTAAAAAAGAATCTTATGTCAAAGATCTTTCCATCCTGGACAGAGAATTGTTTTGTGCTATCCATGTGGGCACAGTAAACACAGTGCCCACATGGAAAGCTGCCTTTAATACCTCTGTCCTTTCTTAGCCAGTCAGAAGCCGAAGGGCCCCTTGAGAATTGGCTCCTCACCAATTTGTCCTTTAAACTCTGTGCTTTCCTAGCTGTCAGAAGTGGGGTATCTCCCATCACACTTTTCACTTTTTCATCTAGGGATAAAATGTGCCAGTTTTTCTTAAAAACTGACCTTAAACTCTCCCATTGGTTGTTGAAATTAGAGATAAATCTAATCTTACTTTTTTCCTTTTTAGAGTTGTTTCTATATAGCAAATCATCCCTGGACATATTTCTGGCTTTCCAGAGAGACTTCTTAAGGCACTTATTAGAGTAGCCTCTTTTTAGAAACCTCTCTTTCATTAAAGCCGCATGAGTGTCAAACTTTGATAGAGAGGAGCAGTTCCTCCTCAGACGGAGGAATTGGCCATACGGGATCCCTTTTTTAAGGTGGTCCGGATGGCTACTATCTGCATGTAAGATGTTGTTAGTTGCGTTCTTTTTCCTATAATTTTCCGTCACTATTCTTACACCCTCTTTTTTCAAAGTGACATCCAGAAAATTTAGTTCTACTATATTAGTTTCTGACGTCAGGATAATGTTCTTGTCATTGTGGTTAAGGACAGCAACGAATTCATTGAATTCTTCCGCCGTCCAATCCCACAGGACAAGGACATCATCCACATACCTAATCCACAGTAGCACTTTGTCCTCAAAGATCCTTGAATGATATTCAAAGATCTCTGATTTCCAAAGGCCCAAATGTAGACATGCATATGTGGGGGCACAAACTGCCCCCATCGCTGTCCCGCACAACTGGTGAAAGACCTGTCCATCAAAAGAAAATACATTGTTTTTCAAAACAAACTCAAGCAGAGAATAGACAAATTCAGTGTGTTCAGCATATGTTGGTCCTCTAGTTTCTAAGAACCTCCTAATTGCTGCTAAACCTATTTTGTGTGGGATGGAGGAGTAAAGACCCTCTACATCAAGAGATGCCAGAATGGTCTTTTCATTTACTTCTACTCCATCAAGTTTTCTCAAAAGATCGGCTGTGTCTTTTACATATGATGTTAGAGTTAGAAGAAAGGGTCGTAAGTATTTATCAACATACTCCCCGATTTTTTCCGTAGCATTCCCTATTCCCGAGACTATAGGACTTCCCGGGGGGGCACTGCATATTTTTATGTAACTTCGGCAGTACATAAAAGACTGGCATGACTGGGTGCTCAGGATAGAGGAATTTGAACTCATTTTGGGAAATGACCCCTTTACTTCTCGCATCGTTCAGAAGTTTGAATAGGGAGTTTTGAATATGACCCATGGGGTTACCACCAATTTTTTCATATTGGTTTTTATTATTTAACTGCCGTTTAACTTCATTCACATATAGATGTTCATCAAGTAGAACCAAATTGCCGCCTTTGTCGGCAGGCTTCATCACCAAACCTTTGGCCATACTTAGTTCTTTTAAAGCTTTTCTTTCCCTAGGTTTTAGATTGTCAAATGTTTGTTGACAAGATATATCCTCAATATCTTTCTCCATTTGTTTTACAAATAGATTAACCGCTGGAACTAGGGAAAGTGATGGCATATATGTTGATTTTGGTTTGAAAACATACTTTTTCTCCACTAAAGATTCTCTCTGTGTGTCATTATCAAACTCATCTTGAATATTATCAGCAAGAAGTAACTCTAAATCATTAAGAGCCACTTGATCAGTTGCATCTAACATATAGATGTTGTCCGATTTAGATTTCATAATGACAGACAGGATAATCTTTCTCGCGAAGAGATGTAGATCTTTTATAACCTCAAACTTATCAATTGGTGCATTAGGGCAGAAGGACATACCTTTTTTAAGGAGTTCAATGTGGGCTAGGTTTAGAGGAAAAGAAGAAAGGTTTACTATTCCTCGTCAATTGGGGTATTTAAAATCCCCTGCACAATCCCCTCCCTCTGTACCTCCCCCTGCCCTGAGGGACCTGGTCCCCTCTCCCTCTCGTTTGTCTGGTTTGATATCTCTTCTCTTTCCCTGGCCTCCCATAGGGGTCTCTTCCTTTTTCCCCGTCTGTTTTTCCTCCTCCTTCTAGTTGTGTATTTGCTATGGAGTTTTTTGAGGGCCCTAATTCTGAGTCTGACATATCAGTCCCTGAGTCATAAGTTCCTTTCTGAGATTTATATGTGTAAAACCTGCCATTTTTATAATCATCCTGATCTCTCCTTAGTTTCCTACATTTCCTTGATTTAATATCCATTTTCAACTTAGAAATATTTGAGCTTGTTTCCCCATTAAGTTTCTCAAAATTAGGGTCACATTCAAAAGAGTTAACCTTAATCATGGCTGTTTCTGCTTCTCCTTTTACTTTCTCCAACCTTTTATTATTTCTTTTAATCATCATCTCCATTAGATCAAGGGAGGTTGAGGAGAGTTTCTCATTCCATCCCTCTATGAAAGAGTCTCCCTCCTCATCTTCCCTTGTGTTGGCACCTGGATCAAGTGACAATCTTAGTCCCCTAGAGATTATTTTCTTTTCAATATAATTTGCCAGACTAGCATTTTCTGCTTTAATTTTCAATTGTCTACTCAAAAGGTATCTATATCTTCTAAAGGCACTGAAAATAGTTACCACTTCTTCATTATTCACATCATTCCCCCCCACTAATATCATTAGCCAGAGAATCTTTAAGTTCAGCCTCCCATAAATCATCCGAGAGAGTGTATGCCATGGTAGTGGTAGCTAAACAAAGACAGACAAAATTATGGGAAAATATGGGAGTTTTGAAAAAAGAACTCCTTAAGCAATCTTCTCCAATCTCACCAGAAAAGGACAATTGAACCCTCAAGCCAGTATCCTCAAAAAAGTTAAGAACATATATATGGGGTGTGAGAGAGTAGGTAATATTGCTAATTTCTTCTAAATGGTGCCACCCTTAAAATTAATATAAAATATAGTAGAGATAGAAAAAATACCAGGGTATATAAGATTACCCTAGAACAGCAAGGGATTGATACATGGCACACAAAAAGACATTTAAAAATGTATAATTTATTCCCAAGAATACAATTAAGTATATAAAGGTATTTTATCTGTCAGTGTCAATCACCACTATAGACAGCAAAATCTAAAACATTTAAAGTGCACAGAGACCTAGTTCTTTCCCTATTCTATCAATCAAAAGTAAACATCATAAACAGTAAGGAGTTAACCAGTAAAATTGCTGTTTATAACAAAATATATAATGAATCCGCTGTTGGGACATATATTAGATAGGCAATATACATGCTTGAACAGGTAGCTGCAGTCCAATCAAATGTGAACTAGATCAGCAGTCGCCAACCAGTGGTCCGTGGACCACTGGTGGTCCGCGAGAAGATGTTGGTGGTCCTTGACACCATCAAGCAGGAATTAATCTCCTTTGTTGGTGTCACCCCTGTTGCACTGCAACTCCCTACAGTGCCTGGCTGGACATCAGGGAAAACTGATGGAGGAAGAGTTAAATTACAATCTCCCTATGCATGTTGGGTAGTACTGCGCAACTTGCGTAGCTAGATTGTATTTTTAACTCCTTTCCCCCGCGCGCTGATCAGAAGAAGATACTTCTATTCTAAAGCCAGCAGAGGTTGGTATAGTCTTGGTTTGAAATAGGGGAATTAAAGTATATGAAAAAAAATTGTATGTCTTATATTTCATTTTTTATCTTCCCTTTACCTGTCTCTTTGTAGTAGTTTTCCTAATTCCTTCAGATAGACTTACATTACTGTTTGTCTTTCTCCCCTCCATCTTCTTTTTTTTAAATTAAATATTAATTATTTTTTATTCTAATAATTTTCCTGCGTACAAAGCCATTCCACCTGAATTCCAGTAAGTGCCATCCAGCAGATAAGCCACATCCCACCAGTATTATAGTAATTGTCAGTCACATCAGTTGTGGTTAGCTCACATCCATATTGAGAGCTTTCTGATATAAAATTAATTTATGACTCCAGTGTCTGTCCATGATCATAAGGAGTTTTTAATAATTCCTAACTGGGGAGGTTACTTGGAAGTCTTGTGGTCCTTTTAATCATAATTCTTTTGTTCCCACTTTCTGCCTCTCTATTTCCAGCTAAAAGGTTGGCACTCCCCCTTCATCTATCATTTGGAAGTATTCTCTCAGTTCTGTCATTCAGTTAGTTAAATTCAAAAAATAATTCTTAAAAATGTGTAAATATATGCATAATGTAAACTTAGCTATGGTTATACTAGTTATATACAGTATGTGTGTATGTGTATATATATATATATATATATATATATATATATATATATATATATATATATATATATATATATATATATATATATATATATATATATACTGTATATACATATATACTGTATATACAGTATATATATACAGGTGGCCCTCGTTTTACAACGGTTCAATTTACACCGTTTCAGAATAACAACCTTTTTTTCCAGTCATGTGACTGCTATTGAAAAGCATTGAGAAGCAGAGCATTTATTAAAATAGCTAGTAGGTGGAGCTGTCCGCTTGTGTTGCAGCAAAGCCAAGCAAGCTGAAATTAATCAGTTTGACCAGACCTGAGCTATCAAGCAGATTTCAAAGGAACAAGATCTTCCTGTCTATAAATCAGTCCAGATTGGAATACATAGAAAGAACTGTTTGCAGAAAAAGGCAAGGGAAGTCTGCATTGTGTGATTATTTTATTAGGTTTATAATGCTGTTTAGCAAATGTTTTTGTTCATTTAACTTAGTTTAATTATATATTCTGTGTTGTGTGATTATTTTATTAGGTTTATAATGCTGTTTAGCATTTAAAGTCTTCATTTCAAAGATTTAAAAATAATGTATTAGGTGTTACTTATGACAATTTTGAGAGGGGCCTGGAACCTATCTCCCTCACTTCCCATTGACTTACATTATAAACTGGGTTTCAATTTACAACGGTTTTGATTTACAACCATTCCTTCTGGAACCTAACCCCGGCGTAAACTGAGGGCTACCTGTACTGTATACACACACACATTATAGAGGTTTGTACCTTTTTAAAAATAAATCATGTTAGTGGTCCACGGGATTCAAAATTGTGGGTTTAGTGGTCCCTGGGGTCCGAAAAGGTTGGCGACCCCTGAACTAGATGATATATAGAAAAGCGCTTTTTTCACTCCTTATATGTACAGGTGAATCTCCTCTTTAAAGCAGACAGACATACCGCAGCTATTTCTGCTGCATAGAGAGTCAATAGCAAGTATTATTTCTCAGTTGGAAAGCACAACATATACTTAGCTTTGATCCTCCGGTTTGTGTTGTTTCCACTTGTCTTCTGCTTGCAAGCGCCTGCAATGATTTCTTGGCGTGTGACGTCAACAGCAGTAGGAGTGGCGGAGCGTCACCAGGGACTGTGAGTGGCTGTAGACAGAAGGAAGCTTTTCATTGGTTGAGAGACGTCCAGTTGATTCGGTATTTCGCCGTGAAGATTGCCAAGAGCTTTGACAAAGTGCAATATCACAAAGTACTGTGTATAATCACCTCTCATGCAGGCACGTCCTTTATAGCATTCCAGTAGCACACCTTTAGAACCACTCACTCCACTGCCGGAGTCACATCAGCAAAACGATAGCTCACTTGAATAGTGCTGCTGCATATTTAAAGCCAGAATGTCTTTTAAGAAACAGAAGATTCAGGGAATAGGTCTAGACTGATGCACTACTCTCTACTATATTTTATATTAATTTTAAGGGTGGCACCATTTAGAAGAAATTAGCAATATTACCTACTCTCTCACACCCCATATATATGTTCTATATTAATTTTAAAATTCATATATGGAGTAGACGTTTATAAATGAATTGATTAAACAAAAATCAAATTCAGTACATATAATTTTAGAAATAAAAATTATTAATCTGATCATTATCTGTTCCGAAAATATAATAGTCACTAATTGTATGTATTTAATAAAATAATTGTATTAAGTGCACAATAGTACGTTTTATAATTCAGTCCGTGGCATATTAAATATAAGTTAATTAGGTTTACAGCAGAGAATAGATTCATGTTATTTACTTGTAGCGCGATCGTTGAGAGTGGCGATATGCATCCAAATAAGAAGGAAACTAAATACGCATGTGCGTCTCATGCACGAGCCGGAGAGCTATGTGACGCTATTTTGGGTGTAACACATGCGCAAAAGTGATTGATGATGTTTTGAAAAAGGGGCTGAACACCCTGGGGGGGGGGGAATGGAGATTGGATAATGCTATCTTCAAAACCTGTCAATCAATAAAGGCAAGATGGCGGGCGGCTGAAAAAAATACAACGGAGCATAAATACAAGGTAAAATAAACACTATAAGATAAAAATTATGGATAAATGATGAATGAACTTCAACCTTATTTAGAATCAACTGCAGAATGGCGTGAGTCACTAACCCGGACTTGACCATCACTTTAAGATACAATACCATACATGGAGATGCAGTGAAATATCTGTTGGCTGTTGTGTTTTACATTTTACTAGTGCATTTTTGTTAGTGTGAAATAACTGAATACAGCCACACTAAAAAAATACATGAGCAGATCTTCTCACCTAATCTTTGCCACAAGGGTGAGGAGGTGGAAGTGTCCTTTGCATGCTTATAAGTAATATCATCACTACAGGGTAGAACTTAGAGCTATATTATTTGCATTTTCAAACCAATCTAATTTTAGAATTGGCTATTTATTTTAAGTATGTATGACGCAATTCTACAGTTATATGGCATAAATCTAGTACAACCCCATAAAGATTTAAAGGGACATTATACACTAGATTTTTCTTTGCATAAATGTTTTGTATATGATCCGTTTATATAGCATATACAACTTTTTTTTTTTTTTAAATATGTATAGTTTTGCTTATATTTAAATAACATTGCACTGATTTTCAGACTCCTAACCAAGCCCCAAAGTTTTAGGAGAATACTTATGTATACCTACTCCAGCTTGCTCCTGTTTGTGTAAAGAGTATTTTCATATGCAGAGGAAGGGGTCAGCTCTTTTTGCAATAGAACCAATTTGCAGTGGGTGTCCCGCAAACCTTTTCAACAGTGCTAAACTGTGAGCTTCTAAGTAAGTATTTAAATGGTTTTATACTGAATTTTTAGATCAGTGTCTCTGCATATTATTCTTTATAGTACTGTAGTGTCTATTACATGCAATTCAATATAAATGGTTTATACAGTCCCAATAATTAAACGTGTTCTGAAAACGTGTAAATTATGTGAAAACATTCACACTTCCTTTCTATATTTTAAAAACATAGAAATGTAATGTATTATAAAAAGGTGACATCTGGCGTAACCCCTTGAATTCAACGGAAAATGCTTTTAATGAAAGTTAGAGACAAACATTCTATATAAATCCTCTAGAGGGAGACAAAGTACAGTATTTAACGAACAGGTTTTATTCTTCCCAGTATTTTAAATATTCCTGTTTGATAGAATACGTATTACCCATTGATATTTACTTGTGAACTGAACGTCACACCATACGTATATTCTAACCAGTTGGGATGTGTTGCAGTAGTATTAACTTGCAAGGCACGATGTTTTACAAAATGAATCAGTGTCATTTATTGTAACCTTTCATAAAGGTTTTTTTTTTTTGTGTGGAAAACAATTATACGTTTACTCGTGGAAATAGCACTGATCATTAATCTACTTTAGTCTGATCCTTCAATGTGCTTTAGACAAGTTATTGAGGCGGAACCTATTTTTGGATATTTGTATTGGGACCTTCTCTCGCTCCCCCTCCCCTGTAGGAGCTGGAGCTGTCCGCAGTACTGAGCCAACTCCCAGAAATGCAGTTCCGCCCACAGTTGTTCATGGGGGTTCAGTAGTTGAAAGTTACTGAAATTTTAACAGTGAGGAACCTGCAAAGACAAAGACAGAAACAAGACAACATAATTGCATTTAATTATGATCACTGTTTTCAGGCTTTAAGGTTAAAGCAGGTCTTGGAATTCAGCATTTTTTTTGTTGTTTAGACATCAGAATTTGTTTTTTTACTGTACATTAGGTTGTTGAAGGTATCACATTTTGACTGGGATTTAGCTCCTTACAAGAAAAACCAACCGAGACAAGGACTCCAGTCATCAATTGAACTCAGAGAGCTGGAATTGCTGCTTTGCTGCAGGTAAAGGTCTCTATCCCCACCAGTTAGCTTCCCCAAGAGAAAAGAAAGAAAAACAACAGCCAAAATGATTGAACAAAGCACATCAGATGTTCAGTAGGATAAGTATAGGATCTTGTTGCAATAACGTCTTTTCCTGGATATTTATTGAACTGCACGTGTGTGAGGCAGCTTGAGACCAAACAGGTGTTGTGTATCTGCAACACAGCAGCACATTTTGCTATGCTCATAAGCACTGATTTATTTGCAACATAATACAACGTGTATTTGCTAAACATCCCTGAAATACGAACTGTCTTTTGTTTTCACTTACTATTTTCTAAAGTCTGTTTGTGGATATTATACTGTGGTTAAAGTATGCTGCGGAGATAAGATTCTTTTCTGCATTTTGGACCTCAATAAAAGCATCTGCAGCTGGAATCTGGGAAGCAGGTAGGTTGATTTTATTGTAATGGTAGTAATGCAACATGGTGATATAAACTGATCATTACGTTTTTGGGCAGTTTTCTTGTTTTAGATGTACATTAATATTGTTTATATAGATGTGAATGTATTAATTATAAGGGTTAATATGATGAAAAGAAAATAGAGATAATGAAATGTTTACATTGGTTTTAAATTGAAAGGATTGATTAATTTTACTTATGATATTGAATCATTGATATTAATATGGCTGATGAGTTTGTTTTGCTTTTGAGATGAGTTGGTTGAAGGTTACCTGCCTGCAGGTGCAGGGGACACACCATACAGAATAACATTTAGAAATACATCACTTACTTCAATTAGACCTGAAGCATGGTGACCTCCTGCATGATGTGGGACCAAGCAGATGGAGTACAGGTTACAGAAATTAATTAATCAGCTCAGTGTTTATTTTTTATTGCAAGAAGCCCTACACAGTGGGAAATTTTTTTTAAGTTGTTTTACATTATGCTCCAGTTCTCACTGCGTATGGTTTTAGCCATAAATATATGTTAACCCACAGAGTGCCACTATCTGTGGAATACTGGTATAATTTTGTCATTTGACTGTTTACCTGTTTTGCTGAATTTTAGAATAATAAAATAATGTAGTATAAAAAGCCATGGTATGGTATGACTAGAATAATAGCAGCCATACAATTTTGGAATATATGTTAATATTTCTATAAAACTTTATAGTCTTTCTGCGTATTAATGTCTGACACAGAGACACACACACTATACCACTATCACATATAAAATGATCATCTTATTAATGTTTAAACAATGTAATGCATTACTACAGTTTTACAATTATCTTTATTCAATTTTTTTTCGTTAAAAAAAAAAAGGTTTACAATGCATCAGCTATCTTATTTCCGAGGTATATAAAGTGTGGAATATATATATATATATATATATATATATATATATATATATATATATATATATATATATATATATATATATATATATATATATATATATAATATGTATATTTATAAAATCCAGTGAGTTCTGGTTTGTGCTTTATATTTTTTGATAACTCAGCACCCTGCTAGTTAACTTACTAGTTAGTGTGAGTGCAGATCACCCTGGACTTTGATTGATATATATATATGTGTGTGTGTGTGTGTGTGTGTGTGTGCATGTAGTAACATTTCCTTAAAGGGACACTGGACCCAATTTTTTTTCTTTCATGATTCAGATAGAGCACACAATTTTAAGCAACTTTCTAATTTACTCCTATTATCAAATTTTCTTCATTCTCTTGGTATCTTTATTTGAAAAGCAAGAATGTAAGTTTAGATGCCGGTTCATTTTTTTGGTGAATAACCAGGGTTGTTCTTGCTGATTGGTGGATATATTCACCCCCGAATAAACAATTGCTGTCCAGGTTATGAACCAAAAATTGGTTGGCTCCTTAGCTTAGATGTCTTCTTTTTCAAATAAAGATAGCAAGAAAACAAAGAAAAAATGATAATAGGAGTAAATTTGAAAGTTGCTTAAAATTGCATGCTCTATCTGAATCATGAAAAAAAAAATGGATGCAGTCAGTGTCCCTTTAATCTCAATGGTGGAAAGATCTTTCTGCAGAAGTGAAACAATGTAAATTACTATTGACTAAACAATAATTGTTATCTAGCGTCTTCTTATCAACTTCATTGTTTTAGACATAAACATTTATAGTGAAAGCAACTGAAGCAGCTCCCCACATAAATAGACACAAAAGGACATTGCAAATCTATCTGATAATGTGAAGCGAAGTTTTTATAATTGAATAAAACATTACCTAAGTCAATACAAATGTGTTGTTTCTTTACATTCGATCTAGATGATTGAGGTTAAATCCATTTAAAATGTCAACCCTGACTTGCCTGTGAATTTGCTGATGCGTTTTGGACTTATAGGAAATAATTATCCAGAATGATAATGCAAAGCATTAATCATTTTTTTATTGTGTTTACATGAGTTTGCCAATAATTGTGCACAAAATTATTTAACATATTTTGTGATGTCACTAAAGGAAATAAAAACAAATATTTATCTCAAAAGTACCCAGCCTTTAGTAAATCAAAGTCTACTTGTTTGCGGAACTTTTCTGTGTGCACTATTTTTGTGCAGCTGAATATTGTAATATGCTTTTTGTCATAGTAGACGTTACTTATAGGCAACACTTGTTTCTCTCTTGAGGCCACAAGTGCAAAACATATTTGTATAGTAGTATCACATACCAAGCTTGCGCTTCACAAATCAGCAGGTAGAAATCTGCTTGTAGATCATGGTTTATCTTTTTGCCACAGATGATCAATCTAGTTTCATTTGTTATGCATCTGTTTTCTACAGTAAAAACTTTTCAAAATGGTGGGTATATTGCGGCCTATAAATCAGGATCCATATATTTTTTTAAAGTAACTATAGATACATTGGCACCCTGCTTTGGGTACCACTGATAATTAGAGTAGTAAGTGGTAGGTACATAATCTGTAATAAGTGATTACAAATTGTTTTGAAATTATGTGAAATATAGTGTAGTCCGCAAAAATATTGGGGAGTGTACAACATCATTTTGTAGGTGCCAAATAAAGGTAAATCTAGAAAAATATAGGTAGAATAGGGTAAATAATATCTATCATATATGACTGAATCTAACTTTATGAACCAGATAAAGATAGACAGACAGACAGACATAGAGGCGTGGAAAATAAACTAGTAAGGTGGAAAAGTTGTTATTGTACTCAGTGTTTTAAATATAGGAGAAACATACTTCCTAACTAATCCTTTGTCATTTTAAATTTTCAGGCCTATCTATGTGTTTATGCGTATATTTATTTATTTATATATACAGTGGGACCTCGGTTTACGAATTTAATGCGTTCTCCGGGACGTTTCGTATTGCAAAAAATTCGTAAACTGAAACACGGTTTCCCATAGGAATGCATTGAAAACCAATTAATGCGTTCCGGAGGTGAGAAAAAAGGTTCTAAAACCTGCTGCAAAAGGCTCCAAAACCTGCTGCAAATGGCTCCAAAAGGCTCCACAACTTGCTGCAAATGGCTCCAAAAGGCTCAACAACTTGCTGCAAATGGCTCCAAAACCGGGACACTTGTTTCGTATTGCGAAAAAAAATCGTAAACCGAAACTGCAAATGGCTCCAAAACCGGGACACTTGTTTCGTTTTGTGAAAAAAATTCGTAAACCGAGGCATTTTTTTCCCAGAATTTTCATTCGTAAACCGAAATTTCATTTACCGAGTCGTTCGTTAACCGAGGTCCCACTGTATATATATATATATATTTATATATATATATACAGTATATATATATATATATATATATTCAGTTAGTTTGTTATATACAACTTCTGTAACAAATACCTTTTATCTTTATTATGAATATGTTTTTATTTTTCCATATAAATGAAATGCTAATTAGAATCGAATAAGAAATACTTCATTATGGCTATGAGAATAGACAAGTGAAGAAACATTTAAAATATACAACTTAAATATGTGTTCTTGTAATAATGTTTTTATTATTTGGAATTAGTTCCAGCATGTTTCACACACTACAAAGGCTCTCAGTTGCTGAAATTGAGCTGTTTTGTTTGCCCAGTCTCTTAAAGTGTAACAATTTTTAACACAACAAATGCCTCTTAAATTACGTTTGTGGCATTAAACTCAAAATCATTTTTTCATGAATACGAAAGAGCAGCAATGAAATATATTAATGACTTTTTAGTATGAAAAAAAATATTTAAATGGATATTGAAATTAGCAGGAAATGCAAGATTTTGCCCAACTCATCCCTGCATAGAACAATAGTGTTAATCTTTCTTTAAAGGGACAGTAAAGACAAACTTAAAATTTTATGATTCAGATAGAGAATTTAAAAAAACTTTTAAATGTACTTCTGTTGTCTAATTTGCTTAATTTGTGTTGTATCCTTTGTTGAAGAAACAGCATGGCACTAATGGAGCCAATAACAGGAAGCATTAATATGCAACCACCAATCAGCTGCTGCTTAGCCTACCTAGGTATCCTTTTCATACAAAGGATACCAAGAGAACAAAACAAATTTGATAATTAGGTAGTAGAAGTAAATTGGAAAGTTGTTTAAAATCACATGCTCTGTCAGAATCATGAAAGAAAAAAATTGGGTTTCGTGTTCCTTTCATTCTCTTGATATGTTTTGTTGAAATGCAAACATGACTCTTGTCATTGGCTCATCTGATGTGCTCATTTAGCTCCCAGTAGTAAGTGCATTGTAGCTCCTTCAATGAAGGAAAAATAATTCCACAAGAACATTTTCTGGAGCATATTTAGGAGAGGCTGAGTCAGGGAGATCCGGAGACAGAGTTAAAAATAGGTGGATCTAGTCAGGTAGGTGGACTGTAGGGGCAGTGGCTAGGTTGTCTGCTAACCAAAACTTTTATAAGGTCCTAGAGAACTATAGAAGGGACAGCAGCCTGTATTACAAAAATGTGCTGCTCCCACAAAATGGGGGACAGTTGGTAGCCATGTTGTGCCCTTGAAATTTTCCTTGAATAAGTGCAGTGGCGTCACTAGGGGGTGCGGGGGGTACAGACCACATCCGGGTGACACCCTCCAGGGGGTGACACCACCAGCCGGAGTTTTTTTTTTTTAATCGAAACTCAAAGAAATACAATGTAGAGATGCATAGATTTTTTTGATTATAGGGGCCAGCAGTTGTGAACATTAGTGGGACTGGGGAAGTTGTAGACACACTTAATTTTTTTGCCCCTTGAGCCCGCGCCGCAATTTCCACAAATAGTTTTGCCGGCTGCTTTTGCTTGTTTGTACTTTGCTCCTCCCCTGCTCAATTTCACTATGAATGTTGTGGGCATGCTGTGGGGCTTGCAAAATTGCGCTGCTAGCCTAAACCTGCCTGCCTATCTGTGCTCACTGCTCAGTGACGTGTGGAGCAGTGGAGTCTCTCTAAACAGGAACCGGGAAATTGTGAGGGGGATTGCCTGGCACCTGACTGTCTGACACTGTCTCTAAAGTAAAGGAGCCACGTATGATGCCCACCAGCCGGTACAGTTGCAGTACACTAAGTGCACAATGAAGAGGTAAGAGGGTAGGGTGGGCGGGGGTCTGGGGGTGGGCAAAGTGCAGAGGTAATTGGCCATAAGAAGCGGTAGGCACACGGCCCGGGGCTGTGCACTGACAGACTTAGAACAGAGTCAGAGAGCAGAATTTTCAAAGTTTGCACGCCTAAACGTTTTCTTTAGTGATTTATTTTTAGAGTGCACTGTTTATCTTTCATTTGATGCTCTGCTGAGCCAAGGAGCAGCTCTAGGCATGAGCTTTATAATTAATCCAGTGCAGTTTACATATTTTGTATGAGTGTTTTTGTGTGTGTGCCTGAGTGTTTTGTGTGTGTGTGTGTGTGTCTGAGTGTTTTTGTGTGTGTGTCTGAGTGTTTTTGTGTGTGTGTGTCTAAGCGTTTGTGTGTGTGCCTGAGTGTTTTTGTGTGTGTGTCAGAATGTTTTTGTGTGTGTCTGTTTGTGTGTGTCTGAGTGTGTGTGTCTGAGTGTTTGTATGTGTGTGTGCCTGTGTTTTTGTGTTTGTGTGTGTCTGCTTTCTGTCCATTGGAGAAGTTTGCATTTTCTATGAAATCCTCTTCTTGCAGTAAAAAAACCAAAAACATTACTGGAGTGGGTGGTGAAACCATATCTTACTGCACCGGGTGACACCAACCCTAGTGACGCCACTGCATAAGTATTGTACTGAAAATCCACATCTGCCATACTGTTGTCTGTGTTTGGTGAGTGGAGTCTTTAATAAACGTCTTGATTCAGTACAAAGCAAATTGCTGCAAATTACTGTACCTAAATCTATTTTTCATGTTTTTGAAATAGCAATAGCAAGGAAGTGCCATTTTTTTCTTCAAATAACATTACATACAACTTTTGGTTTTATTATAAAATTGGTAGTGCCACATTAAATGTTAACCCCTTAACCCATAATGACATACAGTGTGTGTGTGTATATATATATATATATATATATATATATATATATATATAAAACCAGTACACAGCAGTTTAGCACTCACAATACAATCCTTTTGACCGGGGTGCTCAGCAACATATTTCATAGACCTCTAACAAAAGCAGGCACTCACCGGGTTTGAAGTAGCAAAAAACTTTATTCCAGCAGAGTGACGTTTCGGGGTTTTACAGAAAAATAAATAAAGGAAGAGAGATGGATGGGTAGCTACACTACAGAAAAAAGGGAGGTGGGGTATCCCTAACTAATGATCGCTGGAGGGGGATCTCTACACTAAAAAAAAGCAATTAATAGGTACTGGCAGACAGCTTCCAGTACCTAAGATGGCAGACATTAGTTAGAGGGGAGAGGATTAGAGAGCTATTTGGGAGGGATTAGGGAGGTTGGAGGGTAAGGTGGTATCTCACACTGCAGGAAATAGGAAAAAATATTGCTTTAAATCTTTATATTGGCAGACTGTCTGCCAGCACCTTAGAGTGTGGTGACCAGTGGAGGGTGAGGAAGGTAAGAGAGCTGTTTGGGAGGGATCAGGTAGGGCTCAGAGGGTTGGAAGTGTCAGGTGGGAGGGTAATCTCTACACTAAAGCTAAAACTAACCTTACAAGCTACCTGATTAACCCCATTCACTGCCGGAAATAATAGAAGTGTGGTGCGCAGCTGCAATTAGCGGCCTTCTAATTACTAAAAAGCAATGGCAAAGCCATATATATCTGCTATTTCTGAACAAAAGGGATCCCAGAGAAACTTTTACAAAAATTTGTGCCATGATTTCACAAGTGGTATGTAAATAATTTCAGTGAGAAACCCAAAGTTTATGAAAAAGTTAAGGATTTTTTTCTTTATATAATTGCATTTGGCGGGGAAATGGTGGAATGAAAAATACCAAAATGGGCCTAGATCAATACCTTGGGTTGTCTATTTAAACTATATATATATATATATAGTTTTGACTGGTAAATAAAAAATAAAAAAATAAAAAAAGACTATATTTCTTTTTAATTGGAGTGATAGAAAAAATGCTAAAAATTCTCCTGTATTTTGGGCAAGTTATCCTCTGAAAGTCCCAGTAGTGAATGGTTAAAGAATGCCATAAATAATAATATGGGCCATATAATTTGGCACTACCTGCATTATGTTTTAATTTATTCAACTACTTACTGAAAGTACTGCAGAGAGACACTGAGTAAGTAATTATCTATATCTGATATATACCATCCATCTGCACACTTGTGCCCCCATTAGTTGCTCTCTGTAGTAACATGATTAGAAGCCTAGATTAATTACACTTTGCATAAATTTTTTTTTTTTTTAAAACTGCATGATGTATCCAGATTGTTTATCCACCATATTTAATTGCTGCAGTTATTACCATAATCATCCTCTTTTCAATTATGAGCAATTTCCTTAGCTCTTTATAATCTGTCTTGTGCCAAAGGGGCCAGCAACATATTCTATATAGCACGTCATTGGTCCCTCTGGTGCTTAAGGGTATTATTACAAACAACAAATGCTAAGAAAACTATAATTAAAATATAGGAATATTTTAGTACATCTATGTTAAATTTCATGAAGTCAATTTCCTAGTATTCACTCATTGTAGCAGACAGATTAACTCAATTTATCACCAAAAGGGAAATATTGTACATGCCACATGTGGGGCGTAAAATGATAAGCAGATGTCAGTACAATGTCAGCATAATGGTCGATTGTATATAGAAGACACATGCCAGTTAAGTGTAAGCTATGAAATTCTGTGCTATTATTTTGAATGACACCGGTGATAGAAGCACAATATTGTATATCCTTGCCTTTGCTTGTGCAGTACTTTATTAGGAATGGCTCATTGAATCACATTATTGCGCAGCTGTTTGTTCATTAAAATACAAGAGAAAGGAAAAGCTTATTGAGCCCTGCAGCACTGTAGTCTTTGTTAAATACTGGAAGTTGAAGTAGTGAAATATATTTTGATTGCATCACTCTTGTCAGCATATTGGTTCCTTGTGATCTATAAATACTATTTGCAAAGAAAAATCATCAGTGCATTACAGTGGGATCTTCCTATGCATGAAATGAAAGAGAAAACAAATACAATAAAGTGTAATAAATGGAAATCCAATTTGTATTTTGTCAATTTCGTGGCTACATGTAAAAAAGCAACATTTTAATGTGAAAAAAAAAATAAAGGAATTATCTATCCTTTTAAACAATAATAATTCTGGAGTAGACTGTCCTTTTATTACCCTTTCCCCAGTTGTGCATAACCAACACAGTTATATTAATATACTTTTTACCTCTGTGATTACCTTGTATCAAAGCATTTGCAGACTGTCCCCTTATCTCAGTTCTTTTGACAGATTTGCATTTTAGCCAATCAGTGCTGATAACTCCACGGTAGCGAGCACTATTTTATCTATATGGAACACATGAACTAGCAGTGTCTAACTGTGAAAACTGTCAAATGCACTGAGATAAGAGCTGGCCTGCAAGGGATTAGAGATTAGCATATGATCCTACCTAGGTTTAGCTTTCAACAAAGAATACCAAGAGAACAACGCAAATTTGATGATAAAAGTAAATTGGAAAGTTGTTTAAAGGGACACTGTACCCAAATTTTTTCTTTCGTGATTCAGATATAGCATGACATTTTAAGCAACTTTCTAATTTACTCCTATTAGCAAATTGTCTTCATTCTCTTGGTATCTTTATTTGAAATGCAAGAAAGTTCATTAAGATGCCGGCCCATTTTTGGTGATCAACCTGGGTTGTTCTTGCTGATTGGTGGATAAACTCATCCACCAATAAAAAGTGCTGTCCAGAGTCTGAATAAAAAAAAAAAGCTTAGATGTCTTCTTTGTAAAATAAAGATAGCAAGAGAACGAAGAAAAATTGATTATAGGAATAAATTAGAAAGTGGCTTAGAATTGCATGCTCTATCTGAATCATGAAAGAAAAAAATTGGGTTCAGTGTCCCTTTAAAATTGCATACCCTATCTGAATGATGAAAGTTTAATTTTGACCAGACTGTTACTTTAAGTAAAAACTGTTTAAATTATAGGAACATAAACGTGCAAAAAGAAAATGCTCCAATATGTCAGAACATTTTATTATTGCACTATTGCTTGCCTATAACTATGTGTTTACCCCTTGAAAATGTGCACTTTTGGGAGTTAGCTGGACACATCTGGTGAGCCAATGCATAAACATCAATCGCCAGCTAGCTCCCAGTAGTGCATTGCAGCTGCTGAGGATATGGACATACATATGTACATTTGCTTTTCAACAAATGATACCAAGAGCACAGTCAATTTGATAATAAAAGTGAATTTCACCATAATCTTTCTAGAGTAAACTGATTGGATACTTATATAAAGTGCCTTTACAATAGGAAGTGGCTACTGATGAATAATATATCCTCTATATATAGGTAATCTATCCTCTTAAGATTCGGGTTACCAGTTGTACTCCATAGAAATACTGGACAATAACACAATGTCCCCCTTAAAGCTCTGTCTTTGGCCTCTCTCTTGATCCCATTATGTATATTTTCCACAACTTTGCAGTAATTTTATCTCTTGGCTGCCAGTAACATACAAATAAATAATTTACCTCTTTTGCTGCCAATAACCTATGTAAACAGAAATGATGTCACCCCCTGGACTGCCCCTCATTTCTTTGTGCTTCATATTTGTAATACATTTAGGAATATGAGTCCTTTTATATTTAGTTAACACTCATGGACTTTGCAAAAATACTGGACACTGAAATGTCAAGGTTATTTTAAAGATTTTACTTGACAGCTTGCTAAAATATTAGACTGTCCAGTTGAATACTGAACACCTGGCAAGCCTACTTAAAGGGAAAGTATACACCACATTTCGTGTAATAGACACTACTATAAAGAAGAATATGCATAGATACTGATATAAAAATCCAGTATAAAACCTTTTAAAAACTTACTTAGAAGCTCCCAATTTAGCACTGTTGATGGGTTAGGATGGGACACCCACTGAAGTGGGCTGAGAGTAGACCCTCCTCCCTCCCCTATATATGAAAAGACCCATTATACAAACCGTAGCAATCTGAAGTCTGTAGACATCAGTATACATCTAAAACGTTGGGACTTGTTTAGGAGTCTGAAAATCAGCACAATCTTATTTAAAAATAAGCAGAACTATACATTTTTACAAAAACACCCCAGATGGGCATCTACAAAACATTTATGCAATGAAAAATCTAGTGTACAATATCCCTTTAGATAAAGGTTGCACCAAGGAAAACTAACACAATATAAAACATACTAATAAAAGAACAACAAAAAAACCCTCATGCTTCCACCATTATATTTTAAATCTGATTAGAAGCACTTTTGGGTTATAAATACAGTTTATATTTGCAAAAATATATCCTGTAAAAGTTACTACTGATTTTGTGATAATTTTGGGGCTACACAACACTTATGGCATATGACAATATGCTAAATGTATGCACTTTCCCCTCTTAAGAGAAGATTGTGCACTTACCACCTCATTGTTATCTGGTGCAGAATAAATATTATCACAAAAGAAGTGATATTTTTTTCAAGGAGATGTATGGTGTAAAAATACATCTGTTAAAGTTTGAAATACACCACTGTATATTCAGCACAAGCTGAACAAATCCATAAAAGCAGTGCAGCACACAATAGTCTGTCAGGGTACAAGCTAGGAGTGCACTTAAGGAAACATGAGATGCACATTTTTCCTTCATGATTCAGATAGAGTATGCAATTTTAAACAACTTTCTAACTTACTTCTATTATCTAAATTGGTTTGTTCTCACATTATCCGTTGTTGAGAAGCATACCCAGGTAGGTACAGGAACAGCAATGCACTTCTGGTAGCTAACTGATGGTAGTGGCTGCAAATATATGCCTCTTGCCATTGGTTCATGGCACAATTGCTTTAATACCTGGCCCTGCCCTCTCTCTGCATTTCATGCCCTCAAGGCCAAATGCTAGCAATGGCAGTGAAAGCATTACACAAAGACCTACAATCTAACTGGCCTAACACCTGGAAACTACAGTTCCCTGCATGCTGCTGTAATATTTAGTTGTGCAGTATGGGAATGGAGAGGGCTTGGTTATGCAGAATAAGCATTCTGTTTTCAGAGGTAAGCAGCTCCTGTAAGCTGCTGTTCTTTTGCATGTATCTTCCTTGAATAGTGGTGGTAATTTTTATTTTTGGCATAACTTTACCAAAGAGTGGTAATTCTGTGTACGTTCTCTACATTATATTTATATGAAGTGATTTGTTTTATGGCTATATATATATATACACACAACCATGCTGTCTTTCCCTACTATGCCCCTACTTGTTGCACCCACCATTTGGCAATGAGTTGTAGCCTATATCCCCCCCAGAAGTTCTGGGTTACAATAGTTGTAGGCTGCCCGTGATACACAATGCCATTAAGATAAATAGTCTCCTATACTTGTTTAATTTCTCTCTTTTTGTTCTTCTTATAAATGTAATTTAAAAAAAGATTTGCTATACCCATTCCATGCCCCCCCCCAAACATCAGTGACATGGAGGAAACTCAACTGCTAATGCAAAAAGAAAAGATAGGGCATGACATTTTAAATAACTTTCCAATTTACTTTTATCATCAAACTGTTGTTATTCTTTTTTAAAGGCTAAACCTAGGAAGGCGCATATGCTAATTTCTAATCCCTTGAAGGCCACCTCTTATATCAGTGCATTTTGACAGTTTTTTTTACTGCTAAACAGCGCTAGTTCATGTGCGCCATATTTATAACATTGTGGTCACACCTGTGGAGTTATTTATTGAGTCAGCACTGATTAACTAAAATAAAAGTCTGTCAAAAGAACTGAAATAACCGGGCAGTCTGCCAAGGCTTAGATACAAGATAATCACAGAGGTAAAAAGTGAATTAATATAACCGTGTTGGTTATGCAAAACTGGGAAATAGATAATAAAGGGATTATCTATGTTTTAAAGAATATAAATTCTGGAGTAGACTGTCCCTTTTAATAGAGGAACCAACTAGGAATAAATCTATATTGGATCTAGTTCTATCAAGCAATACAGAAATTATATCAAGTGTAGAAGTCAAAGAATATTTGGGTAACAGTAATAATAACATGGTCACGTTTGAAATAACTTTCCATAAGCAGTTTTACAATGGTTCAGCCAAGACTTTTAAAATTAGGAAAATATGAGAAAAAAAATGCAGGGTATTTAAATTATTCAAAGAAAATAATACAGACTCAACATTCCAAATGTATAAGGAATGTAACAAAGCATGCAAAAAAAGCAATCCATTAATTGAAAAGGATTCAAAGTCAATCCCTAAAGGTTTTTAAGTATATAAAAATCTAAGAAGGAAAATATAGGTGCATTAAAATGTGAGCAGGGTAGCATGATGAACAGTGACAAGGAGAAGGCTGAGGTGCTAAACCAGCTCTTTTATTCAGTATACAAAAGAGAGGAACCAGTGGGAGATGCATTGAAACAAACTAGATTATACAGGAAAAAAATGGATAATATTAAAGTAAATAAATCTCCATAGACCAGTTAGTCTGACATCTGTAGTGGGGAAGATACTTGAAGGGATTATATTCATGAGTATATTTATGTAAACAGGATTATGAGTTCAGCATGGCTATATGAGACAAAGAGCATGTCAAACTAATCTAATTAGATTATATGCGGAAGTAAGTAAAAAACATAATTTATGTAAAAACTTACCTGATAAATTAATTTCTTTCATATTGGCAAGAGTCCATGAGCTAGTGACACATGGGATATACAATCCTACCAGGAGGGGCAAAGTTTCCCAAACCTCAAAATACCTATAAATACACCCCTCACCACACCCAAAATTCAGTTTAACGAATAGCCAAGTAGTGGGGTGATAGAAAAAGGAGTAGAAAGCATAAAAAAAAGGAACTGGAAATATAATTGTGCTTTATTAAAAAACATAACCATCATAAAAAGGGTGGGTCTCATGGACTCTTGCCAATATGAAAGAAATTAATTTATCAGGTAAGTTCTTACATAAATTATGTTTTATTTCATGTAATTGGCAAGAGTCCATGAGCTAGTGAACTCCACAGAAGAGTCACTAGAGAGGGAGGGATAAATTAAAAACAGCCATTTTTCGCTGAAAAAATTGAATCCACATCCAAAAAAATAAGTTTTTCTCATAACTGAAAAGAAAAAACTTAAAACTTAAGCAGAGGAATCAAACTGAAACAGCTGCCTGAAGAATTTTTCTACAAAAAACTGCTTCCGAAGAGGCAAATACATCAAAACGGTAGAATATAGTAAATGTATGCAAAGAAGACCAAGTTGCTGCTTTGCAAATCTTATCAACTGAAGCTTCATTCTTAAAAGCCCACAAAGTGGAAACTGATCTAGTAGAATGAGCTGCGATTCTCTGAGGCGGGGCCTGACCCGACTCCAAATAAGCCTGATGAATCAAAAGCTTTAACCAGGATGCTTTCTGACCTTTCCTAGAACCAGAAAAGACAACAAATAGACTAGAAGTTTTCCTGAAATCTTTAGTAGCTTCAACATAATATTACAAAGCTCTTACAACATCCAGAGAATGTAAGGATCTCTCCAAAGAATTCTTAGGATTAGGACACAAAGAGGGAACAACAATTTCCCTATTAATGTTGTTAGAATTCACAACTTTAGGCAAACATTTAAATGAAGTATGTAAAACTGCCTTATCCTGATGGAAAATCAGAAAAGGAGACTCACAAGAAAGAGCAGATAATTTGGAAACTCTTCTAGCCGAAGAGATAGCCAAAAGAAACCACACTTTCCAAGAAAGTAGTTTAATACCCAAATAATGCATAGGCTCAAAAGGAGGAGCTTGTAAAGCCTTCAAAACCAAATTAAGATTCCAAGGAGGAGAGATTTATTTACTGAAAGGCTTGATACGGACCAAAGCCTGTACAAAACAGTGAATATCAGAAAGCTTAGCAATCTTTCTGTGAAATAAAACAGAAAGAGCAGAGATTTGTCCCTTCAAGGAGCTTGCAGACATACCTTTATCCAAACCATCCTTGATGAACTGTAAAATTCTAGGAATTCTAAAAGAATGCCAGGAGATTTTATGAGAAGAACACCATGAAATATAAGTCTTCCAAACTCGATAATAAATCTTCCTAGAAACAGATTTACGAGCCTGTAACATAGTATCAATCACCGAGTCAGAGAAACCTCTATGACTAAGCACTAAGCGTTCAATTTCCATACCTTCAAATTTTAACGATTTGAGATCCTGATGGAAAAACAGTCCTTGAGACAGAAGGTCTGGTCTTAAAGGAAGTGGCCAAGGTTGGCAACTGGACATCCGGACAAGATCCGCATACCAGAATCTGTGATGCCATGCTGGTGCTACCAGAAACACAAATGATTGTTCCATGATGACCTTGGAGATCACTCTTGGAAGAAGAACTAGAGGCGGAAAGATATAAGCAGGTTGGTAAAACCAAGGAACTGCTAATGCATCCACCGACTCCGCCTGAGGATCTTTGGACCTGGAAAAGTACCTGGGAAGTTTCTTGTTTAGATGGGAAGCCATCAGATCTATTTCTGGAAGACCCCACATCTGAAAAAACACATCTGGATGCAGAGACCACTCCCCCGGATGTAAAGTCTGACGGCTGAGATAATCAGCTTCCCAATTGTCTACACCTGGGATATGTACTGCAGAAATTAGACAAAGAGCTGGATTCCACCCAAGAAAGTATCTGAGATACTTCTTTCATAGCTAGGGGACTGTGAGTCCCACCCTGATGATTGACATATGCCACAGTTGTGATATTGTCGGTCTGAAAACAAGTGAATGGTTCTCTCTTCAACAGAGGCCAAACCTGAAGAGCCCTGAAAATAGCACGGAGTTCTAAAATATTGATTGGTAACCTCGCCTCTTGAGGTTTCCAAACCCCTTGTGCTGTCAGAGATCCTCAGACAGCTCCCCAACCTGAAAGACTCACATCTGTAGTGATCACAGTCCAGGTCGGCCGAACAAAAGAGGCCCCTTGAACTAAGCGCTGGTGATTTAACCACCACGTCAGTGAGTGTCGAACATTGGGATTTAAGGATTTTAACTGTGATATCTTTGTATAATCCCTGCACCATTGTTTCAGCATCCAAAGCTGGAGAGGTCTCATATGAAAACAAGCAAAGGTGATCGCATCCGATGCTGCAGTCATGAGACCTAAAACTTCCATGCACATAGCCACTGAAGGGAATGATTGAGACTGAAGGTTCCGACAAACTGAAACCAATTTTATTCGTCTCTTGTCTGTTAAAGACAGAGTCATGAAATGGAATATTACTGTGGTATCTCACAGCTCTCACACAATGTTCCTACTAGCTCCTGGTTGCAAAAAGGGACCTAGCTATCCCTTAGATAGAAGTATTATAATATTAAAAGACCTAGGAGCGCCTAACACAGGCCGAGGAAGTAAGTTCAACTGTTAAGCTGACTAATAGCTCTGCAGGTTGGCTAAGAGAAATATAATAAAAATATATGGATGAAAGGTGGATGGAAAACGTTCTAAGACGTCTCAAATAATTCTGTTATCTTAAATAGGGTTAATACAAATTTAATACAGTTAAAACATAATAGGTTAAAATCATGGATCCATGGTACAATACACGCAAATTACATAAAGCGATAACACATAATTAGTAAGATAAAATAATAAGATTAAAAATAATATAACAATAATAGCTGGGAATGGAAATGATATTCCCTGCAAACAGTGTGGGATGTACAAAAAAAAAAAAAAACCTGAAAAAATGTTAATCCCTCAAAATCTAAACGATGTGGAAGTGGTCAAAAAAGTGGTCAAAAATGTTCAAGCAAAAGTTAAAAGCCAAAAAATGAAAAAAATATGTGTTCGTGGTAAAGTTAGTGATAAAAAGTTCCAATGAAAAAAGGTGTGTGTCTGTGAATAAATCTTCCTTAAGTGTCCTCAAAAAAAGAGTCCATACAAATGTTGATGTGGTTGGTGAGGGAATGTCCGGTAAACCCTGGGTTCAATCCCTATATCCAACCTGTAAAAGAAATCTAAAATAGTGCAATAATGCTAACAAATAAACATATATTGTAAGAAAAATGCTCACCAATTTCTGCCAACGCGTTTCAGCCCTAATCTGGGCCTTTTTCAAGACTCTCTGAATCCAATGATTTTGGACAAAATCTGCCCAAATGTTTTGGAAAATTTTTAATCTGCCCCCCACCAGCTGAGCTGAAATGAGGGCCGCACCATCATGCAGACTTGGAGGCTGACTTTGGTTTCTTAAAAGGTTTGTATTTATTCCAACTTGAAGAAGGTTTCCAATTGGAACCAGATTCTTTGGTGGAAGGATTGGCTTTCTGTTCCTTATTCTGTCGAAAAGAATGAAAACAATTAGAAGCTTTAGATTTACCCTTAGATATTTTATCCTGAGGTAAAAAAATGCAAAGTTGTGAAAGGTCATTAGGTCTGTGTAGGAGGTAATTTCTTTTCAAGGGGATTTGAAAAAAATTGGAAGAATGGGCTGGTAAATAGAAAACAAAATTCAATCCTGAAAAATGTAAGGTTCTACATTTTTGAAGTAAAAATAAGAAGGCAACTTATTATTTAAATAGGACTAGACTTAGCAAAACAGAGAAGGAATGCCACTTTTCAGTGTCCTTTTTAAAAAGACACATTGCAAGTATTAACAAAGGCATTTATTAAAGTGATGAATGCATAATTCTGTCACTATATAAATCCCTGGTAAGACCTCACCTTGAGTATGGAGTGCAGTTCTGGGGAGCAATCTAAAAAAATTGCAGAATTAGAAAAAGTTCAGGGAAGGTCCACAAAACTAATAAGGAAAATAGAGAATTTAAACTATGAGAAGAGGTTAGCCAAACAGGGTCTATTTTCTATACAAAACAATGTGCTTGATAGGTGATATGATTACTTTATATAAATATATTCAAGGCCCATATACAGAGTTGGTGGAAGCTCTGTCTATTCCAAGGAAATTGTTTGTGACAAGAGGTTGCAATTTAAGGCAGGAGCAAAGGAGATTTAATTTCCAACAACATAAAAATATTTTCAATGTAAGAGCAATCAAACCGTGGAACTCATTGCCTAAGAAAGTAGTGAATGCCAACAGCTTAGATACATTTAAACATGGCTTAGATTGCTTGTGTTAAATGGGTCACCTTTTTATTTGAATTCATTTAAGCTCACATAGAGCTTCTTTATTGTAAATCAAATAGGATCTGTATAGATTGAATTCAATGGACTTCTGTCTTCTTTTAACCTCAACTGCTATGTTATTATGTTACTTTCCTTCTGGGGCCAAAGGTTTTCAGTTAAGCAAAGTACAGCAAGAGAATTAATCAAATTTGATAATATAAGTGAACTGCAAAGTTGTTTAAAATTGTATGTTCTGTCTGAATCATGAAATATTTTTTTTTATCTTTACCATATAATGATATGCATCAGTACCTCTTAGGTACAAAAAGCCCTTTTATTGAACACCCAAGATAAAACAGCAACTTTTAAATCAATGAAACCTTAATCATGCTACATATAAATATAATGATTCTCTCCATTTAAACCCCAAGTGGGAGCTTCCTTCCCCAATGACCAATTTTAACCCTAATGGAATAGCACATATAACTATATAATTTTAAACATCAATTGGAAATACAAACTGACATTCATAGTATTTAAACATTCATGCAAAACAGATTTGGAAAATTCATCTTGTATAACACACTATAGAAAATATAATTATGAGAGAAACTGCAATTTGATATTACAAACTTGAGTAACTCAAATGAAGGGAGACGAATCAATTTCTGTAATCTGTTTCTTGCATGGAATATAATTAATGGATCCAATAGGTCTCGCTATGCTTCAAAGATTGCTTTCATATAACCCTGTGCCTATGTTTACCTGCATTACCTACATAATGTAGTATCTAAAAAATGCAATTGGGATACATTATATTGTATGCTGTCTGATATTGTCCTCACTTATTAAGTGCTAGAGGCATGCATCAGTAAGCAGACTTTGACTGTGTATGCTGAGGTAAACTTCTGGTGTGTTCAGATGTAAAAAGAGCTGATCAGGTCCCTGCTGAGCCAAGTCTGATTTGAGCTAAAAATTTAATAAATGTGACCTGTAAAGAATATCTTCCCTTATAAGTTTAGTAAAAAAACTGTGTTTCGCTAAGGCGATTTCCATTTTGGATGTGAAGGAGTGACAAACACAGTACAACACTTAATTGATATATGATTTTTGTTAAATTGACACGTTGTGCTTTGCATTTTACTTTACAGTGGAATGTAAATGTTTTCCTTAAAGGGACACTGAACCCATTTTTTCTTTCTTTCATGATTCAGATAGAGCATGCCATTTTAAGCAACTTTCTAATTTACTCCTATTATAATTTTTTCTTCGTTCTGTAGCTATCGTTATTTGAAAAAGAAGGCATCTAAGCTAAGGAGCCAGACAATTTTTGGTTCAGAACCCCGGACAGCATTTAGCCACCAATCAGCAGGCAAAACCCAGGTTGTGAACCAAAAATGGGCCAGCTTCTAAACTTACATTCTTGCTTTTAAAATAAAGTTAGCAAGAGAATTAATAAAAATTGATTATAGGAGTAAATTAGAAAGTTGCTTAAAATTGCATGCTCTATCTGAATCATGAAAGATAAAATTTAGGTTCAGTGTCCCTTTAAAGCGACACTAAAAACTTTGGGATTTTAATATAAAATGTTTAGTTATTTGTAGTACAACAGTTTTGTAATATATTTTATTTTGCCCCCATTTAATGTAATTTAGCTGCAACTGCAAAACAATTCACTTCATACTAAGATTATGACATTGTAGTCGACAGATTGCAGCAAGCACAGTGGTTCATTTGTTTTAAAAATATTTAGATTTGGCTGCTATGTTATTCTGTAGCAACACTACAAGAATGTCTTATAGTTGTTTCCTGTCCATTTAAGCTTCATTACATTTAAATGCTGTAAGTTCTATTTTGAGTTTTAATTCATCCGGACTTCAACATTAGCATTGTATTTAGGATTGTACTTTGTTCAAATTCTGATTATACTGTATATTGCTTTGTGTATTGCTTTGTATCTTGCACAAACTGCATTACACTTTGTATTGTTTTTTTGTGTGAAATGAGTCTGACTGTTTCAGAGAGTGACTGGGCAGTGGAGTTCCTTAGGCTATAAAGAGATGTTCTTTGGGTGTGTGAGATTATTCTCTAAGCATGATGAATCTCACCAATTGATTCCTGGAGAAATTAAATACATCATAGACATACTTGACAGATAAGTAATGTATACACAACTAGTTAAACTGTAGTGAAATATTTCTAATATAATATGTATTCCAATATAATATGTACAGTATTTGCTTCAAACTGAAAATTTAAATAAAGCTCCCCTGGTAACATTTCCCCCCTGTGATATTCTGGATTTCAAAAAGCTTAATAAACTTCCATGGGATGCAACTCACATCTTTCTGGGGTTTATTATGTTCTGCACTTTTTCTGAGGCAATTCAGTGAGGTCTGTCCCTGCGAAATCTGCAAGTTGAGTTCACTCAAGGTTAGAGAGTTTTTGAGAATCAGCCATTTGGCTATTTAGAGGGTTACATTGTGTTGCTATGCTATACATTGTAGGTCCCCCTGAAAGCTAAGGGGTTAACAATGGGTTTGTTAGAGATCTAAAGCAGATACAGAAGCTGTAACATGTTTAGGAGATGAGTGAAATCTGCTGTTATTTGTTTTGATTTGTTTTGATTTTGAGCATTTTAATAGAAAAGATTTGAATTTTGTATGAAAAAGATGAGCCGTTGAACTGTTACTGAGAATGTGTTGAAATTAGATTTTATGAGGCAACTAATTAAATGCAGTGGTATTATGAGGTGTAGCAGTGTCTTCTTCTTGTTACTTTTTAATTATCCAGTGCATGTAAATAGGTGAAAGTGTTGCCGATTGGAATATTAAAGTGCTGTGAAAAGAGCAATGTTAGACTAACTGTTGTGATAAAACAAATATGGCTTAGCAGTCTGTGTTTGCATGTTTACATTCAGTGATTGGCTAAGGGTAAAAAGGATCAGGGATGCTTGAACATGGCATATAAGGGTTTAATTTCGGTTCTGCATGATGTTTCATTGTATTTTATGCGCTTTTGAGCTGTTTAGAATTGATAATAATAATAATATATGTTAATTATACAGTTTCATTTATCATTCGGTAATTTAGTCATGCAATTGTGTTGAATTACATACACACACACACATATATTATGTATATGTTCTATCTATCTAATCTTATCTTCCCTTAAGCAGGCTAAGTACGTTTTACAAAAACTTGCTGTGTATGTGCAAAGATGGATATAGTGAACAACACATAGAAATGCAGAATTCTGACCTTCTCTGTTTACAAAATTGTTGGTAAACCTTGGTAAAAACTTTTTACTATGGCCGTAACCATAGTGGTCTCAGAGGTCTCAATCGAGAGTGGGCCGACACCTCTAGGGGGCCCATCTGGTCCTGCAATTAGTAGGGATAGGCTGCATATTTGCATAACCTCTGGTGCAGACTATCCCGAGGTGAAGGTTGACCCACAGTCACAGATAAGCAGCTGCTTTTTTCTATATGGCTGCTGACTTAACTTCCGCTTATTGCAAACAGCCAGAAAGGGCACTGTTGAAATTGTGGGTCTTCCACAGCCTTTGTCCTGGGGCCCTGTGAGGTCTAGTTACGCTCCTGCTTTTAAGTCAGATTATCACAATAAGCACTATTACTGCAGCTGTGAGGGCTACAAGTTGATCAGGCTTCAGTAACCCAACTAGACAACATGATTATGAGTTCACATGCTGTGTTATTAGCAGAGAGATAGATAGATAGATACTCTACAGTGACAGAATAGCAATTACCTATGTGACTTTGACCCTTTTTGTAATAGAGTTGTCAAGCCAGACTTTGAAAGAGTGTGGCACGAATTTTGATGTCTGTTCTTCGGATAGCACTATAGATAAGTACATTTTCAAGATGAAAAGAAACATCTAATTGTGCAAATGTCTTCCATTGTAATCACCAAGGCCCCCAAAACTTTAAAAAGTTTACATTTGACATGCCTAATACTTAAAGGGACAGTAAAGTCAAAATTAAACTTAAATTGATTGGATAGATCATGACGTTTTAAACAACTTTCCAGTTTACTTTAATGATCAATTTTGCTTAAAGGGACAGTCTAGGCCAAAATAAACATTCATGATTCAGATAGAGCATGTAATTTTAAACAATTTTCCAATTTATCAATACTTGCTATTATTTAAAATGTATAGCTGTCTTATTCCATAGTTTTAACCTCCCCCAAATTGTATTGTCTGTTTACTTAACATCTCACCCTGACCAGACCAGAATCTAACTTTCCAATTGGCCTTTCCAATTGTCATTGATTAGCAATCAACTAAATTTAGTGGACTCAGCTGACTGCCCTCCCTGCATATATTTCACACCAGTCTGGGATGTGCATTGCACTGGGATGTGCATTGCTATAACAACATATGTTCACATTTTCAAAGTGAACATTTTATAAGTGAGGCACTAGCAATAGAATTATACAAGAATTCAACAAGGATTGGGCAAGGGGCAAGAAAAAGGCAGGTACTTTTGTAATATCATGTTTGATATACCTTACTGTTTTCTTATGCAATTGCTACTGTAATACTGTGCCTTATGTGTTTAACTGGTTCCCTCTTTTGTAAAAATGCCTAATATCTTCTTATTCCTTTTTGCTGCCTTCTGTCTCTATAACAAACTACATTATTCAATTACTCCTTCTCCCTCTCCACCTGCACTGTTCATTAGCCCATCTCTCTTAAACTCACCTTACTTTTGTACTCATGAACTTTACCTATTCCTAAACACTCTCTCTCCTCTCTGCACCTTGTCTCAAAAGCAGTCTCACTACTGCAAATCTGTATCTCATCTCATGTCACTTTCCCTCTTGCTTTTACTAACTGCTGGTGACATCTCCCCTAATCCTGGTCCCCAACAACTGCCTAGCCGTGCACATCCATATATACCATCCCACAGACACAAAACTCTGACAACCTTGCTCACATTCCTCTTGCATCAAAAGCCACTTCCCCTTTCCCTTGTGCACTTTGGAACTCTCGCTCTGTTTGCAACAAACTCACTTCTATACATGACCTCTTTATCTCCCACTCCCTCAACCTTCTGGCTCTAACAGAAACCTGGCTCTCTCCCCTAGACACAGCATCCACTGCTGCTCTGTCACATGGGGGTCTCCACTTCAGCCACACTCTTAGGTCTGGTAATAGACAAGGAGGTGGTGTAGGTATTTTAGTTTCCTCTCATTGCAGCTTTCAACAAATACATCCCATCATACATTTTCCTCATTCGAAACCCACATGATTCGCTTATTCTCTCCTCTTTCTATACGTGTTGCAGTCATATACCGTCCTCCTGGCTCCTCAACTCAATTTCTAGATTACTTGGCTGCCTGGCTACCTTATTTCCTTTCCTCAGACACCCCTTCCCTCATTCTTGGTGACTTCAACATCCCTCTTGAGAATCCCAATGCCTCCTCTGCAAAACAACTTCTGCAACTCACTTCCTCTTTCAGTTTGTCACAATGGACTGATTCTACCACTCACAAAGATGGTCACTCCCTTGACCTGATCTTTAGCTATTGATGCACCCTCTCAAACTTCACAAACTCCCCCTTTCCTCTTTCTGACCACTATCTCCTTACTTACAACATATCATCCCTCCCTACAACTCTCCCTCCTTCTGCTCCTCACACCAAACTTCACAGAAGCATTATGTCATTAGATCAACAACAGCTTTCTAATTCCCTCAAACCTCTCCTCTCATCCTTCTCCTCCTTTTCATGCCCTGACCAATATATCTGCCACTATAATTCCACCCTTACATCCGTCCTTGACAATCTCGCCCCTCTTACCATAGCTCGGAAATGAAACACTCATCCTCAGCCCTGGCATACTCCTCTGACACGATACCTACGCAGATGTTCCCGTACTGCTGAGCGGCACTGGAGAAAATCTAGGAGTTCAGCTGATTTTCAACATTTCAAATTTATCTTGAACTCCTACTACTCTGCCCTTAATTTCCATAAGCAACACTACTTCTCTACTCTTATCTCTAATCTTTCTTCAAACTCAAAACGTTTGTTCTCCACTTTCAATACTCTTCTCCGCCCTCCCCTACCTCCTAATACAACTTCTCTGTCAGCTCAAGACTTTGCCAACCACTTCAATAACAAAATCGACTCCATCAGAAATTAAATCAGCTCTCAACATAATTCTATTCTCTCACCCCCTCAAATGCTCTCAATCAACCACAACCCACATAACCTTAAACTTAGCTCATTCTCCCCTGTTACTGAGGAAGAAGGTTCAGCACTTATACTGCGCTCTCACCTCACTACCTGTCCCCTTGACCCTATCCCCTCACAGCTACTCCCCTCCCTCTCTGCCACCCTTACCCCTATACTCACGCACACTTTCAACCTCTCCCTCAGCACCGGTATATTTCCCTCATCGCTGAAACATGCACTGGTCACACCTATCCTTAAAAAACCTTCCCTTGATCCTACCTCCCCATCCAACTACCGCCCTATTTCCCTCCTCCCTCTTGCATCAAAGCTTCTCGAAAAACTATTTTATGCACGCCTATCCCATTTCCTTACAATAAACTCCCTCCTTGACCCATTGCAATCTGGATTTCGTCCCCATCACTCCACAGAGACAGCAATTGTTAAGGTTACCAACGACCTACTTACAGCAAAATCAAAAGGCCACTTCTCTCTGCTTATCCTCCTTGATCTGTCCGCAGCCTTTGACACTGTTGACCACCCTCTCTTGCTCCAAACCCTCCAATCCTTCGGCATATGTGACACAGTCCTCTTGTGGCTCTCTTCCTACCTGTCAAACCGTATGTTTAGTGTAGCCTTCTCTGGGGCCTCCTCTGCCCCGTCACCACTTTCTGCCGTACCGCAAGGCTCTGTCCTCGGTCCCCTTCTCTTCTCAATCTACACGTCATCACTAGGTTCCCTAATAAAGTCCCACGGTTTACAATATCATTTGTATGCCGATGACACCCAAATCTACTTCTCTGCACCAGACCTTTCTCCTTCCTTGCTAACCCGTGTCACTAACTGTCTTTCTCACATCTCCAACTGGATGTCCTCTCACTACCTCAAGCTAAATCTCTCCAAAACTGAGCTCCTTATTTTCCCCCCTTCTTCTAAACTCTCCACCCCCAATCTCTCTATAACTGTCGACAACTCCATCATTACCCCTACCCCGCATGCCCGATGTCTCGGGGTCACATTTGACTTAGATCTTTCTTTCAATCCTCACATTCAGGCATTGGCTAAAGCCTGCCGCTTCCACCTTTAAAAACAGCTCTAAAATTAGACACTTCCTTACACAAGACACAACTAAGATTTTAATCCACTCTCTCATTCTCTCCCGCCTCGATTACTGCAACTCTGTCCTCTCTGGTCTCCCCACCTACCGCCTAGCTCCTTTACAATCCATAATGAATACCTCTGACTCATCTTCCTTACATGTCGCTCTTCATCTGCTGCACCTCTCTGCCAATCTTTTCACTGTCTTCCTCTTGCCTCTAGGATCAAACACAAAATTCTCATTCTGACATACAAAGCCCCCAACTGCACTGCTCCCCCCTATACTCTCCCTCCCGTCTCCTCCTACTCTCCTCCTCTCTTGTCACCTCATCACACTCCCATTTACAGGACTTCTCCAGACTGGCTCCCATGTTGTGGAACTCTGTGCCTCGCTCCACAAGACTCTCTTCTAGTTTTAAAAGCTTCAAGTGCTCCCTTAAGACTCTACTGTTCAGGGATGCATACAACCTACGCTAACCTTTCTTTATACCAGTTCCTCTCCTCCATTGCTATCCCCTGAACCCCCTTAGCATGTAAGCCTAATAGTCCAGCTGTTTGTTGATCACCTTCTCAAGAGCTGACTACAACAGTGCAACTCTTGGCAGGGCCCTCTACCCATTTGATCCCTATAATTGTTTTGTTGTACTCCGCCTTTGTTAATAGCGCTGCGGAATCTGTTGACGCTCTACAAATAACCGATAATAATAATAATAATTTACTTTTATCTCCAATTTTGCTTTGTTCTCTTGGTATTCTTAGTTGAAAGCTTAACCTAGGAGGTTCATATGCTAATTTCTTAGACCTTGAAGGCCACCTCTTGTCAGAATGCATTTAACAGTTTTTCACCAATAGAGGGTGTTAGTTCACGTGTTTCATATAGATATCACTGTGCTCGTGGACGTGAAGTTATCTGGGAGCAGGCACTGATTGGCTAAACTGCAAGTCTGTCAAAAGAACTGAAATAAGGGGGCAGTCTACAGAGGCTTAGATACAAGATAATCACAGAGGTTAAAAGTATATTAATATAACTGTGTTGGTTATGCAAAACTGGGGAATGGGTAATAAAGGGATTATCTATCTTTTAAAACAATAAAAATTCTGGTGTAGACTGTCCCTTTTATTCTCTTGGTATAATTTCTTAAAGAGTAATCTTAGGTGAGTTTAGGAGTGTGCACTTCTATTTAGCAATCTGCCAACAGTGTTTGCAACATGGTTTATAGTAATGTTATACATAGTTGCAAACACTGCTGCGATAGGCTGTTAAGGATACATGTACACTTCTGAGCTCCCATCAGCCTCCCTAGATTTAGTCATCAACCCCTTATCGGCCATGTGTAACTGTTAGCGCTCCACTTGTAATTTATCCCTATAAGTGTTATAGTTTATAAATTATATTTAGCTTTTGTTTATAAACTCTTTTTTCTAAAATCATTTCATTTTTAAATGAAAAAATAGATTTACCAATGTTCAGTCAATATTACCTATACATACCTTATGACACCTCTATTTCAATATACTGTATTTCAATTTCAATTAGATTTAGTATTAATAATAAGAATAAAAAAGGTTTATTTACTAAATAAAAAAAAAAATTTTTTTCAAATTTTTTTTTTCAAATTATTGTCAAAAATGTTGGACAATAGTTTAGCTAAAGGTGTTAAAAAAAAAAAAAAGTCTTTCCTTAAAGTTAATGTAAATTTTGATGATGCCCGGTTTTTAAAAATTCAATTAAAAACAGGGGCACTTTAATTCATCAAAATTTACATTTCACTCTTGTTGTGAAAATACTAATCTTGACAGCCACTGCATCGCTTCCTCTGCCTGTCGCAAAGCATCTTCCTGAGTCTAAAATGAGGAATCCGGCTTCCTCCAATAACGGCGTTGAACCAGACACAGATTCCCCCGGGGGGGAAGTCGTGATTGGAGGATGACTGATCCGTCATTTCTGACGTAGGAAGAGGCTTGCGACGACCGGGGGAAGCTGGAGTGGATGTCAAGATTAAAAGGTAAGTATTTTCACAACACGAGTGAAATGTAAATTTTGATTAATTAAAGTGCCCCTATTTTTAATTGAATTTTTAAAAACCGGGCACTTTATCATCAAAATTTACATTCACTTTAAAATTCAATGGAAAAGTGAGGAAACATTTTTGTATCATTTAGGTGACATTTGAATTTATGCAAATGAATGAAAACAATAAAATCTTTCAAAGTGAACAGGCATATGATAAGTAGGTGTCTAGAATTTTAGCAGGATGTGTTCATCAGACTATATGGCTTACATTAAATGGGCATAACAGCATACATAGCTTTTTTAGATTAGTAACATTATTGATAATATTTTGCTGCATCCTTGTCTTTTTTATTTAATTGAGATAGCATTAAAATTATGTGAAAAATATTCAGCTTTCTTCAGTTTTGTGAACCGATTTTCAGTTTATTCTTGTCTCCTTAAAACATAGCAATGTTTATTTATGACTTTGCGTATAAATTAAAGGGATATGAAACCCATTTCTATTTTATGATTCAGATAGAGCAAAACAAATTTCCATAAACAGTGTTTCCTAAATACAGTCCACAGGACCCTTACCAGGCCAGATATTATTTATATTTCTTCTACTAGATACGACGAGTCCACGGTTCATCCTTACTTGTGGGATATTATCCTCCTGCCAACAGGAAGTGGCAAAGAGCACCACAGCAGAGCTGTATATATAGCTCCTCCCTTCTCTCCACCCCGAGTCATTCTATTTGCCTATACTAGTAATAAGAAGAGGTAAAGTGAAAGAGGTGTTAAAATGATAGTTTTTATTTTCTTCAAGCAAGACTTTTTTATTTTAAATAGTACTGGTGCTATTTTCCCTCAGGCAGCAGATGGATGAAGATTTCTGCCTGGAGGCTGATGATCTTAGCAGTTGTCACTAAGATCCAGAGAAGTTCCCACAGAATGGCTGAGGAGTACTTGAGAAGCTTCAGTGTGGGGAACGTTTTTCTTCATGCTACAAGCATTGAGGTATGTTGAGTCATTTTTTTCCGGAGAGACTGTGGTATTTCAGAACTGGCTGACATAGTTTCCATGAGGGAAGGGGTAAGCAGTAATCCTACATGTAATGAGGGGTATTACTGGGACCTGTATATTATGGGGCTAAAATGATACTGGTAACATAATGTTTTGAGAGAAAATGGTTTTATGTTTAGGGGCACCATAACGTTTTTATGAACAAACGTTTTTATGTTTGATGGCACTGGAGGGTTTCACATGGCTTACAGTATTTTATTGGGTATATGAAAAACCCACATGGCTAGTTCCTATACCGCTTTACAGCGGTTTTTTACTAGGCAGAGAGACATAGTATAAGATGGGCGGGGCCTAATTTCACGCTTTAGATGCGCAGTTGAATTTCATATGAAGGCAGCAAGCTCCAGCTCCGGTGGGCCTAAGCTGAAGATATAGCCTAAACGAAGTGAGAGTATGATTCTCAGACCCCTGAGGGTAGGTAGGCACCACAGCAGAGCTGTGGCGAGGTGCAGGGGTTTCCTATTTTATTTTTCATAACGTTTTTGAGTAACGTTATTTTCAAATAAAGGGTTAATTGTCCCTTACTTGTGGTGCAATCTTAGGTTGCTATAGAAGACACATATATGCTAAAATTGTGAGAGTTATAACATTTTAAAGCAGTTTTGGAAAAATTGTATGCTTTTGTACTCTTAAAGGTGCAGTACCGTTTTTCAGATTGTATTTTTTTTCATTAAATAAAGTGTTTTCAAGACTTTTTGTGGTTATTACTAGGCTGTTCAACATGTCTGACATTGAGGAAAGTCAATGCTCTATGTGTTTAAAAGCCATTGTGGAACCCCCACTTCAAATGTGTCCCTCATGTACTGAAAGGGCCTTACATTGCAAAGAACATATTTTAGGTGATAAAAGTATGTCTAGGGAGGATTCTCAGTCTGAAGAGAATCAGGTTATGCCATCCAATTCTCCCCATGTGTCACAACCTTTAACGCCCACTCAAGCAATGCCAAGTACTTCTAGTGCGTCTAATTCTTTTACCCTGGAAGATATGGCTGCAGTTATGTCTACTACCCTTACAGAGGTATTATCTAAACTGCCAGGTTTACAGGGTAAGCGCAGTAGGTCCGGTATTAGAGTAAATACTGAGCCCTCTGATGCTTTATTGGCCATCTCCGATGTACCCTCAAAGTGTTCTGAGTTGGGGTTAGGGGAATTGCTGTCTGAGGGAGAGCTTTCAGACTTAGGAAATGTGTTCCCTCAAACAGACTCGGACGTGACGGCCTTTAAATTTAAGCTTGAACACCTATTACTCCGGGAGGTTTTAGCGACTCTGGATGATTGTGACCCTATTGTAATACCACCAGAGAAATTGTGTAAAATGGATAAATATCTAGAGGTTCCTAATTACACTAATGTTTTTCCAGTCCCTAAAAGGATTTCGGACATTGTTACTAAGGAATGGGACAGACCAGGCATTCCGTTCTCTCCCCCTTCTACTTTTAAGAAAATGTTTCCCATATCTGACACCATTTGGGATTCCTGGCAGACGGTCCCTAAGGTGGAGGGAGCTAGTTCTAGCCTGGCTAAGCGTACAACTATACCTTTTGAGGACAGTTGTACTTTTAAAGATCCTATGGATAAGAAATTAGAGGGTCTTTTAAAGAAATTGTTTATTCATCAGGGTTTTCTTCTACAACCTATAGCGTGCATTGTGCCAGTTACTACTGCAGCAGCTTTTTGATTTGAGGCTCTAGAGGAGTCTCTTAAGGTTGAGACCCTGTTAGACGATATTTTGGATAGAATTAAGGCTCTCAAGCTAGCTAATTCTTTTATTACTGATGCCGCTTTTTAAATGGCTAAATTAATGGCAAAAAATGCAGGCTTTGCCATTTTAGCGCGTAGAGCGTTATGGCTTAATCTTGGTCTGCTGATGTGTCATCAAAATCTAAGCTTTTGGCTATCCCTTTTAAAGGTAAGATTCTATTCGGGCCTGAACTAAAGGAAATCATTTCTGACATTACTGGAGGTAAAGGTTATGCCCTTCCTCAGGACAAGACTGTTAAGATGAGGGCTAAACAGAATAATTTTCGTTCCTTTCGAAACTTTAAAGGAAGGTGGACCCACTTCCTCCTCCGCTACAAAGCAGGAGGGAAATTTTGCACAATCCAAGTCAGTCTGGAGACCTAACCAGACCTGGAATAAAGGTAAACAGGCTAAGAAGCCCGCTGCTGCTACCAAGACAGCATGAAGGGGTAGCCCCGATCCGGGACCGGATTTAGTAGTGAGCAGACTTTCTCTCTTCGCTCAGGCTTGGGCAAGGGATGTTCAGGATCCCTGGGCATTAGAAATTGTGTCCCAGGGGTATCGACTAGAATTCAAGGATTTTCTCCCAAGAGGGAGATTTCATCTTTCACGTTTGTCTGTAGACCAGACAAAAAGAGAGGCGTTCTTACGCTGTGTAGAAGACCTCTATACCATGGGTGTAATTTGCCCGGTTCCAAATCTAGAACAGGGGCAGGGGTTTTACTCAAATCTGTTCGTGGTTCCCAAAAAAGAGGGAACCTTCAGACCGATTTTAGATCTCAAATGTCTAAACAAATTTCTCAGAGTCCCATCGTTCAAGATGGAGACCATACGAACAATTTTA
Organism: Bombina bombina; assembly: GCF_027579735.1. Taxonomy (NCBI): domain Eukaryota; kingdom Metazoa; phylum Chordata; class Amphibia; order Anura; family Bombinatoridae; genus Bombina; species Bombina bombina. The sequence goes on along the minus strand of NC_069504.1, from coordinate 229,011,648 downwards.
CCAATGATTCAGGAGGGTCAATATATGACCACCGTGGACTTGAAGGATGCGTATCTTCACATCCCTATCCACAAGGATCATCACCAATTTCTCAGGTTCGCCTTCCTGGACAAACACTACCAGTTTGTGGCCCTTCCTTTCGGGTTGGCCACAGCTCCCAGAATCTTTACAAAGGTGCTAGGATCCCTTCTGGCGGTTCTAAGGCCGCGGGGCATAGCAGTGGCGCCCTATCTGGATGATATTCTGATTCAGGCATCAACTTACCATCTAACCAAATCTCACACGGACATCATGTTGGCTTTTCTAAGAACTCACGGTTGGAAAGTGAATATAGAAAAGAGTTCACTAATCCAACTAACAAGAGTTCCATTTCTGGGAACTCTGATAGACTCGGTAGACATGAAAATATTTCTGACGGAGGTCAGAAAGTCAAAGATTCTAAATACTTGCCGAGCGCTTCAGTCCCTTCTCCGGCCATCAGTGGCTCAGTGTATGGAGGTCATTGGTTTAATGGTAGCGGCAATGGACATCGTTCCGTTTGCACGCTTTCATCTCAGGCCACTGCAGCTGTGCATGCTCAGACAGTGGAATGGGAATTATGCGAATTTATCTCCTCAGATAGATCTGGATCAAGAGACCAGAGACTCTCTTCTTTGGTGGTTGTCACAGGATCATCTGTCCCAGGGCATGTGCTTCCGCAGACCAACATTGGTAATAGTGATGACGGATGCCAGCCTTTTCGGCTGGGGTGCAGTCTGGAATTCCCTGAAGGCTCAGGGTGTTTGGACTCAGGAGGAGTCTCTTCTACCAATCAATATTCTGGAACTGAGAGCAATATTCAACGCGCTTCAGGCGTGGCCTCAGTTGGCTCTGGCCAAATTCATAAGATTCCAGTCGGACAATATCACGGCAGTGGCATACATCAATCATCAAGGGGGAACAAGGAGCGATGATAGAGGTTTCAAAGATAATCCAATGGGCGGAGGCTCACTCTTGCCATCTATCGGCAATCTATATCCCAGGAGTAGAGAACTGGGAAGTGGATTTTCTAAGTCGCCAGACTTTTCATCCGGGGGAGTGGGAACTCCATCTGGAGGTGTTTGCGGCATTGATCCGTCAATGGGGCACACCGGAATTGGATCTGATGGCATCTCATCAGAATGCCAAACTTCCTTGTTACGGGTCCAGACCAAGCCGTACTGATAGATGCTCTAGCAGTACCTTGGTCGTTCAATCTGGCTTATGTGTTTCCTCCATTTCCTCTCCTACCTCGTCTGATTGCAAGAATCAAACAGGAGAGGGCTTCAGTAATTCTGATAGCGCCTGCGTGGCCATGCAGGACTTGGTATGCAGATCTAGTGGACATGTCATCTCTGCCACCCTGGAAACTGCCATAGAGACAGGACCTTTTCATCCAAGGTCCGTTCCAACATCCAAATCTAAATTCTTTGCAGCTGACTGCCTGGAGATTGAACGCTTGATTTTATCTAAGCGAGGATTCTCTGAGTCGGTCATTGATACCTTGATTCAGGCTCGAAAGCCTGTCACTAGGAAAATTTACCCAAAGATATGGCATAAATATCTTTATTGGTGCAAATCCAAGGGCTACTCATGGAGTAGGGTTAGGATTCCTAGGATTTTGTTCTTTCTCCAAGAAGGATTGGAGAAGGGATTATCAGCTAGTTCCTTAAAGAGGCAAATTTCTGCTTTTTCAATTTTACTACACAAGCGTCTGGTGGATGTCCCTGACGTTCAGTCTTTTTGTCAGGCTTTAGTCAGAATCAAGCCTGTGTTTAAACCTGTTGCTCCGCCATGGAGTTTGAATTTAGTTCTCAATGTTCTGCAAGGGGTTCCGTTTGGAACCAATGCATTCCATGGATATTAAGATGTTATCCTGGAAAGTTTTTTTCTTAGTTGCTATCTCTTCTGCTCGAAGAGTTTGAGCTTTCTGCATTACAATGTGATTCACCTTATCTTATATTCCATTCTGATAAGGTGGTTTTGCGTACTAAACCTGGATTTCTTCCTAAGGTTGTTTCAAATAAGAATATTAATCAGGAAATTGTTGTTCCTTCCTTGTGTCCTAATCCTTCATCTAAGAAGGAACGTCTGTTACATAATTTGGATGTGGATGTGCGGGCCTTGAAGTTTTACTTACAAGCGACCAAGGATTTCCGTCAAACATCTTCTCTATTCGTTGTTTACTCTGGAAAACGTAGGGGTCAAAAAGCTATGGCTACCTCTTTTTCTTTTTGGCTGAAAAGCATCATCTGTTTGGCATACGAGACTGCTGGACAGCAGCCTCCTGAAAGAATTACAGCTCATTCTACTAGAGTGGTGGCTTCCACATGGGCTTTTAAAAACGATGCTTCTGTTGAACAGGTTTGTAAGATTGCAACGTGGTCCTCCCTTCATACCTTTTCCAAATTTTCCAAATTGATACTTTTGCTTCTTCGGAGGCTATTTTTGGGAAAAAAGTTCTTCAAGCAACGGTGCCTTCTGTTTAGGTATCTGTCTTGTCCCTCCCGTTCATCCGTGTCCTGTTGCTTTGGTATTTTATCCCACAAGTAAGGATGAATCCGTGGACTTGTCGTATCTAGTAGAAGAAAAGGAAATTTATGCTTACCTGATAAATTGATTTATTCTACGATACGACAAGTCCACGGCCCTCCCTGTCATTTTATACAGATTGTATTTTTGTTTTCAAAACTTCAGTCACCACTGCACCTTTTAGCTTTTCTTTTCTCTTCCTATACCTTCGGTCGAATGACTGGGGGTGGAGAGAAGGGAGGAGCTATATATACAGCTCTGCTGTGGTGCTCTTTGCCACTTCCTGTTGGCAGGAGGATAATATCCCACAAGTAAGGATGAATCCGTGGACTCGTCATATCGTAGAAGAAATCAATTTATCAGGTAAGCATACATTTCCTTTTTAGAGTACATCAGATGAAATAATCAGCTCATCCATCAGCTGATTATTTCACATGTGATCTAGTTAAGAAATAATGAGCACTGGAGTTGGGATACACTCCTCTAGAGCATGAACAGTCAAAGCTAAACTGTTTGCTTGTCAAGGTACACCAGTCTCTAGACCAGACAGTTGACTATTATAAATATTCATTTTTCCCTTTTGCCTTTTTGAGCAGATTAACTGCCCCCCCCCAAATGTTGACCTTTATTTATTATGCCCCATATTTACTTCAAACTGTGAGGTTTTCACGTAGAGTTTGTTAGCTCTTTTGAATTCTATTTAGCGTTCCTCTAGAGGGAAGGACTTAACCTACAAGGAAGTTTGGTTTCTTATTTGAAAGGCAGCCGTAGAACTTGTCTCAGACAGCACATAGGCATTATTAGCAGTTAATTTCTGGTAATGAGATTTTAAGGAAGTTATACATCTTTGTGACCTGAACTATTTTGTAGTCTAGCCCCACTTCATACTCAGAGATCTTCTTTTGAGAGACTGGTTTGTTTTATTAGACCTCAATGACACCTATCTTACATGTGAAGCATCAGTTGTTCCTCAGGCTTCATTGGATGGGTCAAATATGACAATTTACATATGTGTTGTTTGAAGCCATCTCCATTATATTGTCCCTCATGAAACTTTTCAAGCCGATTGCAGGCACACGGTTTGATTTATCTAGATAATTTCCTCATTATTGATAAGAATATACTGCTTCTGCTTTCTCATTTGGAGTGGATCTTGTTTCATTGTTAACAGACAAAACTCTGGGATCAAGTCAGAGATCTATTCAGCTCTAAAAAATGATTGACTTCTTCACTTTGATCCAAGTAGTTTTTCTGGCTCATTTGTACTGTTGGCCAAAACAGAGCCTCACAACTCGGTCCTTTAATTAATCTTGTTGTTATCTGTAGATGATTTTTCTTATGGATAAGGTAAGATCAGAGATTTACTGGTGGCTCCTTCATAAGGAGACCTGAAATGACAGTGCAGTTTTTGGAACTGTTCCAGACTTCTGTATTCAGATGCCAGATTCCTTTTGCATGGTGCTTCCTGTCATGAGATGCAGGACATATGCAGGACACAGCAATGATGGTACAACTCTATTTTATTACAGAGCATAGAAACATACATCTAGTCAGGTTTATTGTACTAACTAAATGCGACACAGACTACCGGACCTAAGCCATGCCCCCAAACTAGTGACATCACTTCCTGCTCTCATCACATCTTCCCCCTTTTCAAAGATATAACAAATAACAGAGTATACAAAGAGCATACAACAACATTTTTGAACACTGTATAGTAAATTGGTTACAGAAAAATTAACAACATTAATTACATCCTGACTTGGACATCGGGGTAGACTACCCTAGTCCACAGTGACCATGGGATTATTCTGCCCATACTTCCGGTCACTGTTCTAGCTATAGTCAGTCCCTATATCGGGCCGGAAGTTTCACTACTCTTCCGCTTGATGTAACTTTGCATGAACTGTCCTCTGATACAGAAGATGGTGAATAAGAGTCCGCTGGAGGCAAAGACATATTCCCGCTGTGATCTTGCTGAGGGGAAGGCACCTCTCTTAGAACAGGGGATCCCACCGGCGGTGGTACTGAGGCATCCAGCTCCAGACTCTCAGGTACAGGCTGAAGATGTCTTCGGTTATGGCGTGTAACCGTCCCTCCATCAGTAAGGACTACATAAGACCTTGGTTCTGGAGAGCGTCCCATTACCGGAGCAGGCGTCTTCCATTTCTTCTCATCATCCAGTTTAATTCTGACAGTTTGCCCTGCATTCAGTTCCTGTAAGGGCCTGACAGAATGCCTCCTGTCGTAGAAGAAATGATAACCCTTTTTTGCCTCTTCATCCCTCCTAAGGACTTCGTCCCGAGGAACAGGGCCAGGCGGCTTGAAGACACCCACTGAGGGTAAAGTGGTGCAAATCTGGCGTCCTAGCATCAGCTGTGCCGGGCTAAACCCAGTGGCTTGAATGGGCGTCGCCCTGTATGACAAGAGGGCTAGGTACGGCTCAGATTGCTTTAGAATGAATTTTGTTGTTTGAACTGTCCTTTCAACCATTCCGTTGGCCTGGGGTAATGTGGACTTGACGTGGAATGTACAAAGTCATATTCCCTGCTGAAAGCACTGAACTCTGTAGAAGCGAACTGCATACCATTATCACTCACCAGCTCCATTGGAATGCCCCACCGGGCGAAACAGCTCTTCAGACGAATGATAACGGCTTGACTTGTGATATCATTCAGAGGTGCAATTTCCAAATACCTGGAATAGTAGTCGATCCCAACAAGGAACTTTTTTCCGTGCAGTTCACACAAATCAGCAGCTATTTTCTGCCACGGCCCCGCAGGCAGCGGAGTACAAATCAAGGGCTGCCTTCTCTGAGTAGGCCGGTGTTCCCGGCAAAAGGCACATTTAGACACGTGATTTGCAATGTCGGAGCTGATCCCAGGCCACCACACAGCTGTAGCTGCCCTTTCTCTGCACTTTGTAATGCCTAAGTGGCCATCGTGAATCCTATTTAACATCTCCTTCCTCATGCTGACAGGAATTACGATGCGGTCTTGGAACAGCACCAACCCCTCCAGCTCCGTGAGCTGCGACCTTTCTGGCTGGTAAGAACTTAAAGACATCCAGGCTGCCCGGCTCTCGGGCCAGCCTTCTTTTATGTACTTTATAACCTCTTGCAGATCTGTGTCCAAATATGTCTCTTTCTTTATTTCTTCCAGTTTCAACATACACTTTCACCTCAGATTCGGTGGAGGATTCTTCAGCAGCAGCCAGCGGGAGCCTGAATAGTGTATCTGCCACAACCAGTTGTTTCCCCGGCACATGCACTGCCTGAACATTGAACCTGAGTAGTCTCATTAAAAGTCTCTGGCATCTTAAGGGTGTTTTGTCGATATCATAAGAGTTGATTAGAGGGACTAGCGGTTTATGGTCAGTCTCCAGACTAAATTTCTCCAAACCCACTAGATAACGCTGAAAGCGCTCACAGGCCCAAACTGCAGCCAGGCACTCTTTCTCAATTTGAGCGTATTATGACTCAGCAGCCGTCAGTGTGCGGGAACAGTAGGCAATGGGCTGTAGTTTATTTTCATTTAACGGCAGGAGAGCAGCCCCCAACCCATAACTGCTTGCATCAGCACTAACCACAGTCTTTTTGGAAGGGTCGTAGAACCCCAGCACTGGGGCAGACCCCAGCAAGGACTTGGCCTGCATAAAAGCTTTTTCTTGTGAAGGTCCCCAGACCCAGGCAACGTCTTTCTTTAGCAACTCTGTGATAGGGTGTAGAACTGGGTGTAGAACTGTTGATAAATCTGGGAGAAACTTGCCCACATAATTTACAAGGCCCAATATCTGTCTCAGCTCATGTACATCAGAAGGACTTTTCATCTGTTCAATAGCACGAATATTCTCGGGGTCTGGCTTGATGCCATCCCCATTGATGATATGCCCAAAGTAACATAATTCCGTTTTCCTAAAATGGCATTTTTCTTTATTTAACTTCAGCTCAGACTCTTTGATAGTCTGCAGCACACAACATAAACGCTGATCATGCTCCTCCACTGTAGACCCATGCACTAGAATGTCGTCCATGACGACTGCCGTGCCCACGTGGTCACTCAGGAGAGAACTCATTTCCCTTTGAAAGATTTCAGGAGCAGAGGATATCCCAAAGGGGAGTCTGCAGAAGCAAAACCGACCTACCGGTGTGATAAAGGTAGTCAGTTTGCGGCACTTTGGATCCAGGGGGATCTGCCAGAAGCCGCTAGAAGCGTCCAATGTAGAAAAGAACTTCACCCCAGCCAACTTTGGAGCTATATCTTCTAATGTCGGCAGCACAAATCTCTCTCTCTTTACTGCCTCATTCAACCTTTTCAGGTCCACACAGATGCGCACCTTTCCGTATTTCTTTGCAACAGGAACAATGGGGGCACACCAATCAGTTGCTTCAACAACCTCTTCAATAACCCCCATAGACTTCATGCGCATAAGCTCCTTCTCCACTTGAGGCATGAGCGGGAACGGAATTCTACGGGGAGTAGAAATACTGTATGGGACTGCGTCACTTTTAAGTGCTATACGGACTGGTTTGCAATTCAGTAGGCCCAATTCGCCAAACATATCTTCAGAGATCTCATTCACTCTGGCCAAAAGGCCCAAGTCACAGGCTGCTTTTCTGCTCAATAAATTGCTAACACACTGACCTCGAATCACATGCACCCACATAGTGAACTTTCTTTGCTTGTACTCACAGCTGGCAAGAAATTTCCCCACACAATCGATGCGGTCACCAGGACTATGGACATTTGTAGTAACCTTCGCCAGCTGGGGCTGTCGAGGCAGTTTCATAAATGCAGCAAAAGACATTACAGTGATATCTGCTCCTGTGTCAATCTTGAAATCAACTTTGGCTCCCATTACAGTAAAAGTAACCTTCCAATCTTCCTCTGAGCTTGGCCGTTCCACAACAGACCCCACAAAAGACACTTCCTGACCCTCCTGGTCACTGTCCACCTGCATCTCCTTAATCTATTCAGTTTTACACACCACTTCAAAATGGCCCATTCTGTTACATTTTCTGCATCTTTTATCTCTGGCCGGGCATATAACACTCTGATCATGGGCACTGTAGCACCGTGTGCATCGGGCATGCTGCGCCCAACCACTTCTAGGTCTATCCGTTACTTTAAATCTACCGGTCACACTGTGCCTTTCACTAGCAGTTTTCCTGAACTGTTGCACTTCATCCACAATACTCTCAGACCTCAGGTCAGCACTTTGCTTTTTCACCAGTTCACTCTGGCGGGCCATCCTAATAGCCCCATCTAACGTTAAATCAGGCTCTAACTGCAGCTTCAGTGAGACTTCAGCATCTGGAATTCCAATAACTATTCTGTCTCTGATTTGCTCTTCTTTAGCAACACCAAACTCACAGAATTCAGCTAGTTCATACAGGCTGCGCACAAATGACTCCACAGATTCTCCCACACGCTGATTACGTTTGTGAAAACAAGCTCTCTCATGAATCACATTTCTTTTGGGCACAAAGTGGGCACTGAGTTTATCCATAACTATATATCAAAGCTGAATTCTTCCCCTTCTTGGAAAATAAAAGCATTGAACACTGGCTCCACATCCTTCCCCATAGAGTATAAAAGAGAATTAACTTGTACTTCACCACTCTCCTTGTTCAGTTTGGAAGCAATCCTAAAGCACTGAAACCGCTGACGCCATGTGGGCCAAGCTGCAGGCTGAGAGAAGTCAAAAGGCTCAGGTGGGGTAAACTTTGACATCGTCATCGATCAGGAACAGAAGCGCAGGCCAGAACTTCTGACACCATGTCTTGAGATGCAGGACATATGCAGGACACAGCAATGATGGTACAACTCTATTTTATTACAGAGCATAGAAACATACATCTAGTCAGGTTGATTGTACTAACTAACTGCGACACAGACTACCGGGCCTAAGCCCCGCCCCAAAACTAGTGACATCACTTCCTTCTCTCATCACACTTCCTGTGAATTTTGCTCTTGAATGTTTGCAGAAGAGCACGTTTCTAATTAATTTCTTGAGAATGCTGGCTTTTATCTTGTTGGCTGATTTTGAACATTTAAATCAGGCAATAGAATGAGCTTTCTTTTCTTAGGATTTTTTAAATTTTTCTATTGAAGGCTATTTTTTTTTGTTTGTTTTATAAAGTTTTTTTTTTTAGTGGTTCTTTTGATTTTTAGTGTAGAGTTTTGTCTTTTGTGTTTTAGAATAGTTTTTTTAGTGGATTTTTGTTTGGGGGTTTCTTTTTTGTGGAGCTTCTGTTTTTAAGGGTTTTTATTGTTGTTGTTAATAGTAGTTTTCTCAATATTTGGTTTTAAAGTACATTTTTTAGATTTGTTTTTATATTATAGGCCTTAGAAGTGGTTTTGGAGGGGTCTTGTAGGGGGTGATTAACATTAGAGTGTTAATAGCACGGGGGGGTGCATTGGGTATTGTGGGGATTACCCATGGGCTAATAGCATTGATGGATTTTCTTGCTGTATACATTGTGGCAGTTTAGGGGTTGCTAGCATAGGGGGCTTGTTTGCATTGGTGGTTGAGATGGTTAATGTTAATATAATAGGGATTTAATTATGATGGTATTATGATGGTATTTGTAGTGGGTTCGGGGTTTATAGTATATGGGGGTATGATTGCAATGGGGGTTGTGGCAGTTAGAGGGTTATTAGCAGAGGTGGCTTTAACAGCAGGGGGTTTTATGCAAGTGGTGGAGTAATGATTTTAATGGTGGGGTTAGCGCTGGTGTGGACTATTACACTTGTTAACTTGTTAACACTTTTAAAAAGCCATATTAGAAGTTTATTATTATGTGCCTTGGACACGCTACACTCAACTTTAAATATCAAGAAAAATGGCGGCCAGATTGCTAATAAGCCCTTTCCCTTATAAGTATGGGATACATACATTTTTTACCAAGTCTAGATCTACTGATTGTGCAAGGTGAGAGCAAAATAATATATATAATAATAATAATATGCAAGTTATCCAAAAATAACATCTCCATAGTTGATTACAATCGGCATGCAAATGTATGAGAAAAATAGTGCAAACAAAAAAAGTTGTTGTTATAGAGTATATTTATACATTATTTTTCTATCATGAATTCTTAATTAATTAACATCATTTTGCACTCAACCCTTTCTCTAAATCATTTTGAAGCAGTATGTTGTTATACAAAGCACTGGGGCACATTCAGTTTTACAAGTAGCTAAGAAAACAGTAGATGTGAAGATCTTAAAAGGACAGTAAAGTCACAATTAAACATTGGTGATTCTGATAGAAAATGCATTTTTAAACAACATTCCAGTTTACTTTTATCAAATTGGCTTTGTTCTCTTGGCATCATTTGTTGAAGAGTATACCTATGTGGGCTTATGGGAGCTTCGGAGCGTGCACATGAACATATTAATAAAACAGTAAAAGTTGGACAAACATTTCACCTCTCCTTAGGAACCCCTCTTTCTCCCCCCTCTCTTTTGCGCTCTCTCTCTCCCCCCTCTCTTTTGCTCTCTCTCTCCCTCTCTCTTTTGCTCTCTCTTTTGCTCTCTCTCTCCCCCCCTATCTTTTGCTTAGAGGAGCTTAGGAGCGTTCACATGAACATATTAATTAAACAGTAAAAGTTAAACAAACATTTATCCTCTCCTTAGGAACCCCAGTGCAATTGTGCTCCAGCTGTATGCAATGTAGCTGACTATGTGCATAGTCATGGGGAACACAGAAGAGGTTGGATTTAGAACACAACATAGTTGCTTAATTATAAGTAACTAGTCCTAAAGCCCGTTCACACGGGCCATTTTCTTTCTTGCTTCACCTCTCTTTTGCTCTCTTTCTCCCCCCTTTCTTTTGCTCTCTTTCTCTCCCCCTCTCTTTTGTTCTCTCTCTCCCCCCTCTTTAGCTCTCTCTCCCCCCTCTTTAGCTCTCTCTCCCCTCTCTTTTGCTACCTCTCCCCCCCCCTCTCTTTTGCTCTCTTTCTCTCCCCCTCTCTTTTGTTCTCTATCTCCCCCCTCTTTAGCTCCATCTCCCCTCTCTTTTGCTACCTCTCTCCCCCCTCTCTTTTGCTTTCTCTCCCCCCTCTCTTTTGCGCTCTCTCTCCCCCTCTCTTTTGCGCTCTCTCTCTCTCTCCCTCTCTTTTGCGCTCTCTCTCTCCCTCTCTTTTGCGCTCTCTCCCCCTCTCTTTTGCGCTCTCTCTCCCCCTCTCTTTTGCGCTCTCTCTCAGCCAATTCTTAATTTCATTATTATAAGTTAAAAGTAAATTTTGCTGTACTAGGTATATGCAAGTTTTATAAAGCAAAGAGCTTAAAGTATTTAAGTGGTTTCTGCCAGTTCATAATTAGTACAACCAATCCTATTATAGAGACTTAGGTGAAAACATTTCTACCAGCTATAAAACTGCATACTTATTGATTTTTTTTTTAATTTTTTTTTTTAATAAAGTATGGTTTTAAAAAATAAACTGCAGTTTAGTGCACACTTTAGTAGGATTTTAGTTAAATCCTGTAAGATATTTGCTATCACACCCTTGCATGCTTTAGTAGGTGCAAAATGGAGTCGGCTCTTAAAGGGACACAAAATCAAAATAAAACATTCATGCAATTTAGAAAAAGAACTTTCCAATTTACACCCATTATCGAAATTTGCAAAATCTTTATATATCTGTATAACATTCTAAGGCACTGGCTTTTACTGAGCCTATTCAAGAGTGTACAGTACTTATGTATATGCATTTTTGATTGGCTGATGGTTGTCACATGATACAGGGGGAGGGCAATGGGCTACTAGTTTTGAATTTTTTTTTTTTTTTAATGATCTATTTAAAGATTATGCAATTCTACTATATTTAAGGGTCCTCTAAAGGGGCTTTTTAATTTTGAATAGAAGCATGTGTTATACATGTATAAATGCTTCCAGTGACAGTTATTATTGTTTCAGTAACACATACCTCAACACCGTCTTGGATATTGCAGGATTCTAACAGGTTGGGAAGTCTGTCAACTAACCCTCCCACAGCTTCCCTGACAGAGCAGATGTCATGGATTCCAGGGATGGCTTTGATATACATACATGTAAATATATATGTCAATATATATTTGTGTATACCCATACCTGTATATCTATACCTATAGATATATAGGTAGAGATATCCATTTTATGTAAACATTATGATATATATATATATATATATATATATTTATAATAAAACACTTTTTTTCAATGCTAAGAACATAGGAATATAAAATATGCATAACGCTTATCGGAATTCACACTTTAGGTCTAACACAGTGTCGGGTTAACGCATATGAAAATTTAATAATTTTATATTGCATTAATGAAATGTATATATAAAAAATATATTTAAAATTATTGTAGACACTGTAAAAATATTAATAATAATAATAATTAAAAAAAATAATAATAAAAAATAAATAAATAAATAAATATATAAATATATATATATATATATATATATATATCCAAGGTATCAGCACTCTCTGTTCCTGTAATGGAAGTGCGGGGTGCCACCCAGTAAATATGGTGTATATATAAAGAAATCCAGCGGATGCACTTGCCGTCACTCCCTGAAAACATTTACCCACAAATTAAATATTTTGAAACACGACGAGTGCATCCTCTGGATTTATATATATATATATATATACATACGGTTTCCTACACTAATATTGGCACCCCTGGTAAATATGTGTATGTAAGTATGTGTAGCACAGTTATTGATATTGTTTAATTTCAGAAAAATATTTTTGAAGTCTATTCCCAATGATATTTTACATTTTTTAGTACACCTGGGTGACTAGGACCAGGACATTGTTAAACATGACTTCCTGTTTCACAGGACTACAAATAGGAGGTAACACATAGGCCAAATTCCCTTAGTCATTTGTCACAATAGGTAAGACCAAGGAATATAGCTGTGATGTGCGGCAAAAGGTTGTTAAGCTTCACAAAATGGGAAGTGGCTGTAAGAAAATAGCAAAATCATTGAAAATGTCCTTTTCCACCACCAGGGCAATAATTAAGAAGTTTCAGTCAACTGGAAATATTATGAATTAACCTGGAAGAGGACAAATGTCTATATTGTCTCAACACACTGTGAAGAAGATGGCCAAAATATCTCCCAAGGATCACAGCTGGAGAATTGCAGAAGTTAGTTATGTCGTGGGGTCATAAAGTTTCCAAAGCTACAATCTGACATAACCTACATCACCACAAGTTGTTTGAAAGGGTTTCAAGAAAAAACCTCTACTCTCATTCAAAAACAAACTCCAGCGTCTTCAGTTTGCCAGACACTACTTGAACTTCAAATGGAATTAGGTTCTATGGTCAGATGAAATAAAAAAAGAACTTTTTGGCAATAAACACCAGATGTGGGTTTGGTGAACACAGAGAGGTAGCTATATCGAAATGTACCTCATGCCCACAGTTAAATATGGTGGTGGCTCTTTAATGTTTTGGGGTTGTTTTTTTCTGCCAGAGGACCTGGACATTGTTTAGGATACATGGCATCATGAACACCTGACTGCCTCTGCTAGAAAGCTTAAAATGGGCCATGTTTGGATCTTCCAGCAGGACAATGATTACAATAAACACAAAAATGGTTTACTGACCACAAACTCAAGGTCCCCTGCCATGGCCATCCCTGTCCCCTGACTTGTACCCCATAGAACACCTGTGGGATGGACTAAAGAGAAGAGTCTACAAGCATCAACCTCAAAATTTGGAGGCTCTGGAAAGATTCTTTATGGAGGAATGGTCTCAGATACCTTGTCATGTATTCTCCAACATCATCAGGCATTTTATGAGAAGACTCAAAGCTGTTATCTTGGAGGTAGCACAAAGTATTGACTAAAAGGGTGGGAACAATTGTGCCAAATATCTTACAAAGATATTTTTTTTGGATAAACCTGTGTTGCATTTGCAATTGTTTGAAATCCATGATAGCAGAGTATTTTGTGTTTTTTATTGAACAAAAAATCAAAAGGTTAAACAATAAAGACAATTTTCACAGCCTTCTTTGCTCATATTTACCAAGGGTGCCAATATAAGTTGAGGCCACTGTAAATATATTATATGGATTATTTTTACAGTATCTATAATATTTTTTTTTTAAAAAATATTGGCTATTTCAATAATGCAAAGTAAGATTAGTATTTTTTCATGTGCGCTAACCCGACACAGCGTTAGACCAAAAGCTTAAACCTAGATGTGCATTATGTATATTTTAGATTCCTAAGATCTTTTCATAGAAAAAAATATATATATATATATTAGCTATATATATATATATATATGTGTGTGTGTGTGTATATATATATATATATATATATATATATATATATATATATATATATATATATATATATTTATATTTACAATAAAATGAAATTATTCTGTATGTGAAGAAAATTGGAATGCTGTGAAATAATAATACACATAAATACACACACGCACAAACACACAGTATGTATATATATATATATATATATATATATATACATACACATATATATATATATATATATATATATACATACATACAGTATATATACACACACACACACACACACACACACATACTTAGACATGTACTGTCATGGCCAAAATATTGGCACCCCTGCATTTCTGTCATATAATGTACCACTTCAACCAGAAAATTGTTGCAATTACAAATGTTTAGGCATTCCCATGTTTATTTATTTTGTTTCTACTGGTATGACACAAAAATAGTGGAGAAAAAAAGCCACATCTGACATATTCCACACAAAACTCCAAAAATGGACTGGACAACATTATTGGCGCCTTCTCAAAATTGTAAGAAATAATTGCATTCCAAGTTTGTGATGCTCCTGTAATTTGTAATTAAACTCATCTGTATCAATTAACAGGTGCTGACAATATAGAAATCACACCGGTAACCAGTTAAAATGGGGAAAAATTGACCCAATCTTTCTGTTGTGTGTCTCGATGTGCCACACTGAGCATGGAGAAGAGAAAGTGCAGCAAAGAATTGTCTGAAGATTTGAGAACAAAAATTGTGGAAAAGCATGGACAATCTCAAGGTTACAAGTCCCTCTCCAGAGATCTTAATGTTCCTGTGTTCTCTGTGCACAACATTTTTAAGAAGTTTACAGCCCATGGCACTGTAGCTAATCTCCCTGGACGTCGATGAAAGAGAAAAATTGATCAAAGATTGCAATGAAGGATATGTTCGAATGGTGGATAAAGAACCTCGCTCAACTTAAAGATAAATTCAAGCTGATCTTCAGGCACAGGGTACAAATGTGTCAGCTCACACTATACGTCGCCATCTGAATAAAAAGGGACACTATGGTAGGGAGGACCCTACTGCTGACACAGAAACATCAAAAACCAGATTGTAGTTTGCCAAGATTCACCTGAGGATGCCAAAATCCTTTTGGGAGAATGTGCTGTGGACAGACGAAACAAACTTACAGCTTTTTGGTATAGCCCATCATTCTACTGCTTTCAGAAAAAGAAATGAAGCTTTTAAAGAAAAGAATGTAGTCCCTACAGTCAAACATGATGGAGGTTCACTGATGTTTTGCTTTGTTGCTTCAGGCACTGGATGTCTGTGTGCATGGCATTATGAAATCTGAAGACTGCCAAAGAATTCTGTGGTGCAATGTAGGGCCCAGTGTCTCCGTCAGAGGTCATGGGTCTTACAGCAGGACAATGACCCAAAGCACACGTAAAAAAAAAATGGTTTAAGGCAAAGAGCTGGAGAGTACTGAACTGGCCAGCAATGAGTCCAGATCTCAATCCCATAGAACACCTGTGGAGAGATCTCAAAACAGCAGTTGGGAAAAGGAACCCTTCCAATCTTAGAGACCTGGAGCAGTTATCGAAAGAGGAGTGGTCCAAAATTCCAGTAGAGAGGTGTAAGAAACTAATTTTTGGAGTTTTGTGTGAAATGTGTCAGATTTGGCTTTTATTTCTCCATTTTTTTGTGTCATACCAATATAGACAAAAGAAATAAAACATTAGAATGCCTACATTTGTAATTGCAACAATTTTCTGGGCGAAGTGGTGCATTATCTGACAGAAATGCAGGGGTGCCAATATTTTTGGCCATGACTGCATATGTATGTTGTATATACATTATAGCCCTTTGCAGTTAAACACCTTGTCATATACTATATACCTTTTAAGTCACAACTTTTTTAAAATATTTATTTGATTTTTTTTTAGCAGATAGTGTTTTTTTAGTGTAACTGTATTTTTTAATGTATTTATGTTGTGTTTAGTGCAACTATCATTTACGCAAGGGTTTCACTCGTACTAACACTATGAGCGTACGCGCAACAATTAGTGCGCTACTTGTAATCTAGCCTTGTCACCTATTGATACACCAAACAATCATTAAATTGTCTTTCCACTTTTTTAATGTTGTTGACAAGATTCATTTTATAATTTCCGGGGGGTTTTCTGAATCTAATATTACAATATTTTTTTATTTGGTGTTGCTAGGCTTTATTTTATCAGGTCATGCTCTTTTTTATTTTAGTTAAAGGGACATAATACTCATATGTTAAATCACTTGAAACTGATGAAGTATAACTGTAAAAAGCTGACAGGAAAATATCACCTGAGCATCTCTATGTAAAAAAGGAAGATATTTTACCTCACAATCTCCTCAGCTCAGCAGAGTGAGTTCTGTGTAAAAAGTTATACTCAACTGCTCCCAGCTGCAGGTAAAAAAATTTTAAAAAATGAAGAAATGAACAGCAGCCAATTAGCATCAGCAGTGCTGAGGTCATGAACTTTTACTGTGATCTCATGAGATTTGACTTGACACTCATGAGATTTCATTGTAAACTTCCTTTACCTGATTGGTGAAATAAGATGAGAGTGCACGCTGCTCATCCCTTCAGATGTCCCAGGACAGACACACTAAAATGCTGCTTAGAAATCCTTTACAATGGGAGGTGGCTACTGAGGAACTTTTGAGGTAAAATATCTTTTTTACATCGAGATGTTCAGGAGATATTTTCTAGTCAGCTTTTTACAGCTATGCTGCATCACTTTCAAGTGTTTAAACATTTGGGTATTTTGGCCCTTTAAATGAGGTTTACTGCTCTGTATAAACAAAAGTATTTTTGTACCATTTGATACAAATTTGAGACTTCATATGACTAAAACTTATTGTCGGAGAAGCATTGTTTAAATAATTCAGCTTTGTTTTATCAAAATTAGTACATGTTAATTCTTATATGATAGGGGGCGCCCTAAGTGATAACAATATATCAAACCTAATAAGTTGTGTGGTGAACAATAAATCAATAAAATTATTACTTTAAATCAAAATTTATGCTAGATATCACACCTAAATAAAAACAGTAGGTAATGTTGCAATAATACAAAAATACAAATAAAAAGTCTCTGAAGGTTAAATATGGAAGGTGGTCTTTGGGCAGCAATCTGTAAAGAACCCGGCCTGGATCCTATAGGGATGATCTAAAATATAGAAAGAGACAGATGCGCCACATGGCCCAATATTGTTTGTTCAATACAATAATTAGATTCTAGTCGTGTTAGTATACACTCACAATTTGGATAGCACCTCAATTAGTGCAATAAGAGCAGTCTGGGATCAAACACAGTCACCCAGCAGACCGACCTCTAGGGTAGATGGAGTATCTGTAGTGGAGATATAAAGAGACACAGGGGTGCCTACATGGCCTAGTACAGTTTGATCCCAAGATATATTACTCTATCAAGGTAATATACTCACAATTGGTAAAGCATCTCCAGTGATGCAAATCAGGCAGGATGGGGTCAATACAGTCACCCAACAGACTATGACAGGGTTCCCTCAGGAAGCAAACAGCAAACGGTCCCAATGAAGGCCAAGGTATGGTCCAAATAATGCACAAGAGCAAGTGTTTTATAATAAAAGATATATTTACTATATAAAAACAAGTAAAAACAAGCGACGCGTTTCTCAGCACACAGGCTGTTTCCTCAGGCTTATAAAATGTAACTAAAACACTTGCTATTTATAACAAACAATTGTAACAACCTAATTGGGCACACATGTTTGGGGGAGTGGCAGAGAACACATCTCTATGGTAACATACTATCACAAATTTGCTACAATGAGTGGTAGATATAATACTAACATAACAACCCTTCTAATACATTGTAAAAGATCATACATGTATTGTCTCTTATTGATATATCTAATATACACAAAATTATAGAGATCCCATTTGGCACCACCTTAACCCGGTGGCGATTTTTTGTTACCTTAACCGATTTTGATGGTATTACTTATATAGGTTCATTTTATTAGACCATATAAGTTAAGGGAATTTGTAATTATCCTTACGATACTTTTACCTTAGTCTTGTATAAATGCCGATGTTTGTACCTTAGTCTTGTATAAATGCCGATGTTTGTTTATGTTGAGTTCCTTATCGGCGTTCCCTAATGGAATCTGCGCATGCGTGTGCGCTCGTCAATTGGTTATGGCAGCAGCGCATGCGTGTAGTGGAGCAGGCGAACCGGGACTAGCCAATGGGATAAAATCCAGTCTTAGGCTAATCTAACGGTGGTGTCCTATCGTGTGATGTGCCTAATTTAGTCACAAGATAGTGCGTTATGGGTAGGAGCTGTAAATAGCAGGTCCAAATCATAACATTGGGGACGGATCTGTTAAACATAGTCTGTCAAATTGTAATTTACACTGAAGTCCGTATGTTTATGTGGGGCTAAAACATACAGACCAAAAATGCATAATCTATTATATCAAGTCACTGATCATATGACAAAATCATAATAGCAACCAGTCAGCGGAGTTACAACCAATTAAATTAATATATAACTATTGTATGCTGGTGGGAAGCTCGGTCTGTAGCGAGATGTCAAAAGTGATTAATATAAGTGTTGAGGAGCGACACACGCTCACTATAGGCTATAGGTAATTAGGCATAATGCTGGTGGGAAGCAAGGTCTATAAAGAGATGTCAAAAGTGATAAATATAAATGTTAAAGAGTGACACATGCTCCCTATCTATAGGCTATAGATTATTAGGCGTTATAATTTGTCTATTTTAAGTGTATTATGTGTTATTAAATGTAAACTATATCAACATCAGCCCAGTCATAGTAATGACATCCACCAATAAGGACTTCTATGTTCTCGCGTATCTATGTAAATGGGATATGAATATATAATACTTTGACATCGAACTAAATGAACAAATGCTATATTGAAGTGATAAAGTGGACTACATAAGTGTGACTTATGTCAGATAACCCATTATTGGCTAAATCATAGCCTCATACAGTGTATATTGTGACTATTAATGCAACAAATATCAATGTGTGATATGATCTATATAGGTACACCCTAATTATGTATAAAATCAAGATAATTTATAAATGTATACGTGACTGTCTATATGTGTATAAAAAGTGATGATACATGGTATAATTATAATAATAACCATATATATATATGCCTTAAGAATTGTGTTAGTTTGTGTTGGTGTGTTATATAACTAATCTAAATGATAGTATATATATAAAAAAACATCATAAGTGTCAAAAGCCTATAGTATCCTTTGTGTGTATTTTATAAAGAAATATGTGAAGGTGAGATGGTATGTGTGGTTAATAGGGAAATGAGTGATATATATAAACTTGCATTATTGAGATAAAGATATGGATATATAATTTACATCATTTAAAATAGAGGTCTGAATTTATAACCCTATTTTTATGATGACAGACTGTGGTCAGAAAATAAAACTGTGTACCTAACCTAAGAGCCTTCAAATCAATCATTAACCCCATGAAATGAGAGCTGTAAAGAGGAGCAGAAATTAAATGAGTATAGCCAATCAGATGTCAAAAGCGGCTAAATCCACATGTTCGTTGAGACCATCTGGTGCCAGGGTGTGGAGTTTATGTATCCAGTAGGTCTCTCTACGACGCAAGTTAAGAAAGGCATTATTGCTGTTTCGAGATATTTGCTCAATGGGCAGTATTGACAGCGTTTTTGTGCTTCCTTTATGTGCAAAAGCACAATGTCTTGACAGACTATGTTTGAGGTAATTCCTCTTGATGTTGTAAGAGTGTTCACTCCAACGTTTTTTTATAGCACGACTCGTGCGTCCTACATATTGGGCTCCACATGAACAGTTTACTAAGTAGATCACATAGGTCGACTCACAGGATAACCTCTTACTGATTTTAAATTTTTCTCCTGTTTGATTAGAGGAGAAAGTATTGGTACCTCTTTTAATCACTCTGCACATGTTGCATTTTCTCTTTAAACATTTATATACTCCAGTTGGGGGAACAAAGTTGCCCAGAAAGGTCTTTTTCTGGCATGATCTATGATCAGAACAGATGACTTTATCCCTTACAATTTTGCTAGGGGCCAATCTGTTCTTCAGAGTCGGCGCTCTTCTATATACAATCCTTGGTTTAGATGGAATTAGTTTTTTAAGGTGTGGGTCATCGCCAATAATGGGCCAATGTTTTAATATAATTTTTTGGATATCACGATAGTTACTATTATATCCAGTAATGAATAATGGTGTTTTATTGTAATTTTCAATTGTTTGTTCTTTTTTAATCTTTTTTTGAGTCTTATCGGATTTTAAATAAGTGTTCCTATCATCCTGTAGGGCTCTAATATATCCTTTTTGGATCAAGTCCAAAGGATATCCCTTTTCTAAAAATCTATCCTTCAAGACAAGAGATTGTTTCTTGTAACTTTCAATAGTGCTACAGTTGCGTCTTATTCGCCTAAACTGTCCGTAAGGCACATTTTTCTTCCAGCTGATATAGTGGTTACTATTGAAATTTAGGAAACTATTGCAATCGACTTTTTTGAAAAAAGTTTCAGATATAATAGTCCCACTCGTAGAAAATGATAGAGATAAATCCAAAAATTCAATAGTGTTGGATTGAATATTGGAGGTGAATTCCAGATCAAATTCATTGGTGTTAAGTGAGGAGGTAAAGAAAGTGGCCTCCTCTGCAGTGCCTTTAAACAGAATTAAGAGGTCATCTATATACCGGCCATAGAACACCAGACTCGCACCCATAGTAGACCCATATATTTTTTTATATATGGGCAAATTTGAGGAGACCCATATATATGGGTCTACTATGGGTGCGAGTCTGGTGTTCTATGGCCGGTATATAGATGACCTCTTAATTCTGTTTAAAGATCAATGAATTTGATCTGGAATTCACCTCCAATATTCAATCCAACACTATTGAATTTTTGGATTTATCTCTATCATTTTCTACGAGTGGGACTATTATATCTGAAACTTTTTTCAAAAAAGTCGATTGCAATAGTTTCCTAAATTTCAATAGTAACCACTATATCAGCTGGAAGAAAAATGTGCCTTACGGACAGTTTAGGCGAATAAGACGCAACTGTAGCACTATTGAAAGTTACAAGAAACAATCTCTTGTCTTGAAGGATAGATTTTTAGAAAAGGGATATCCTTTGGACTTGATCCAAAAAGGATATATTAGAGCCCTACAGGATGATAGGAACACTTATTTAAAATCCGATAAGACTCAAAAAAAGATTAAAAAAGAACAAACAATTGAAAATTACAATAAAACACCATTATTCATTACTGGATATAATAGTAACTATCGTGATATCCAAAAAATTATATTAAAACATTGGCCCATTATTGGCGATGACCCACACCTTAAAAAACTAATTCCATCTAAACCAAGGATTGTATATAGAAGAGCGCCGACTCTGAAGAACAGATTGGCCCCTAGCAAAATTGTAAGGGATAAAGTCATCTGTTCTGATCATAGATCATGCCAGAAAAAGACCTTTCTGGGCAACTTTGTTCCCCCAACTGGAGTATATAAATGTTTAAAGAGAAAATGCAACATGTGCAGAGTGATTAAAAGAGGTACCAATACTTTCTCCTCTAATCAAACAGGAGAAAAATTTAAAATCAGTAAGAGGTTATCCTGTGAGTCGACCTATGTGATCTACTTAGTAAACTGTTCATGTGGAGCCCAATATGTAGGACGCACGAGTCGTGCTATAAAAAAACGTTGGAGTGAACACTCTTACAACATCAAGAGGAATTACCTCAAACATAGTCTGTCAAGACATTGTGCTTTTGCACATAAAGGAAGCACAAAAACGCTGTCAATACTGCCCATTGAGCAAATATCTCGAAACAGCAATAATGCCTTTCTTAACTTGCGTCGTAGAGAGACCTACTGGATACATAAACTCCACACCCTGGCACCAGATGGTCTCAACGAACATGTGGATTTAGCCGCTTTTGACATCTGATTGGCTATACTCATTTAATTTCTGCTCCTCTTTACAGCTCTCATTTCATGGGGTTAATGATTGATTTGAAGGCTCTTAGGTTAGGTACACAGTTTTATTTTCTGACCACAGTCTGTCATCATAAAAATAGGGTTATAAATTCAGACCTCTATTTTAAATGATGTAAATTATATATCCATATCTTTATCTCAATAATGCAAGTTTATATATATCACTCATTTCCCTATTAACCACACATACCATCTCACCTTCACATATTTCTTTATAAAATACACACAAAGGATACTATAGGCTTTTGACACTTATGATGTTTTTTTATATATATACTATCATTTAGATTAGTTATATAACACACCAACACAAACTAACACAATTCTTAAGGCATATATATATATGGTTATTATTATAATTATACCATGTATCATCACTTTTTATACACATATAGACAGTCACGTATACATTTATAAATTATCTTGATTTTATACATAATTAGGGTGTACCTATATAGATCATATCACACATTGATATTTGTTGCATTAATAGTCACAATATACACTGTATGAGGCTATGATTTAGCCAATAATGGGTTATCTGACATAAGTCACACTTATGTAGTCCACTTTATCACTTCAATATAGCATTTGTTCATTTAGTTCGATGTCAAAGTATTATATATTCATATCCCATTTACATAGATACGCGAGAACATAGAAGTCCTTATTGGTGGATGTCATTACTATGACTGGGCTGATGTTGATATAGTTTACATTTAATAACACATAATACACTTAAAATAGACAAATTATAACGCCTAATAATCTATAGCCTATAGATAGGGAGCATGTGTCGCTCTTTAACATTTATATTTATCACTTTTGACATCTCTTTATAGACCTTGCTTCCCACCAGCATTATGCCTAATTACCTATAGCCTATAGTGAGCGTGTGTCGCTCCTCAACACTTATATTAATCACTTTTGACATCTCGCTACAGACCGAGCTTCCCACCAGCATACAATAGTTATATATTAATTTAATTGGTTGTAACTCCGCTGACTGGTTGCTATTATGATTTTGTCATATGATCAGTGACTTGATATAATAGATTATGCATTTTTGGTCTGTATGTTTTAGCCCCACATAAACATACGGACTTCAGTGTAAATTACAATTTGACAGACTATGTTTAACAGATCCGTCCCCAATGTTATGATTTGGACCTGCTATTTACAGCTCCTACCCATAACGCACTATCTTGTGACTAAATTAGGCACATCACACGATAGGACACCACCGTTAGATTAGCCTAAGACTGGATTTTATCCCATTGGCTAGTCCCGGTTCGCCTGCTCCACTACACGCATGCGCTGCTGCCATAACCAATTGACGAGCGCACACGCATGCGCAGATTCCATTAGGGAACGCCGATAAGGAACTCAACATAAACAAACATCGGCATTTATACAAGACTAAGGTACAAACATCGGCATTTATACAAGACTAAGGTAAAAACATCGTAAGGATAATTACAAATTCCCTTAACTTATATGGTCTAATAAAATGAACCTATATAAGTAATACCATCAAAATCGGTTAAGGTAACAAAAAATCGCCACCGGGTTAAGGTGGTGCCAAATGGGATCTCTATAATTTTGTGTATATTAGATATATCAATAAGAGACAATACATGTATGATCTTTTACAATGTATTAGAAGGGTTGTTATGTTAGTATTATATCTACCACTCATTGTAGCAAATTTGTGATAGTATGTTACCATAGAGATGTGTTCTCTGCCACTCCCCCAAACATGTGTGCCCAATTAGGTTGTTACAATTGTTTGTTATAAATAGCAAGTGTTTTAGTTACATTTTATAAGCCTGAGGAAACAGCCTGTGTGCTGAGAAACGCGTCGCTTGTTTTTACTTGTTTTTATATAGTAAATATATCTTTTATTATAAAACACTTGCTCTTGTGCATTATTTGGACCATACCTTGGCCTTCATTGGGACCGTTTGCTGTTTGCTTCCTGAGGGAACCCTGTCATAGTCTGTTGGGTGACTGTATTGACCCCATCCTGCCTGATTTGCATCACTGGAGATGCTTTACCAATTGTGAGTATATTACCTTGATAGAGTAATATATCTTGGGATCAAACTGTACTAGGCCATGTAGGCACCCCTGTGTCTCTTTATATCTCCACTACAGATACTCCATCTACCCTAGAGGTCGGTCTGCTGGGTGACTGTGTTTGATCCCAGACTGCTCTTATTGCACTAATTGAGGTGCTATCCAAATTGTGAGTGTATACTAACACGACTAGAATCTAATTATTGTATTGAACAAACAATATTGGGCCATGTGGCGCATCTGTCTCTTTCTATATTTTAGTACATGTTAATGTTTTTATTCACTGGTTTCTCTGTCCTCAGAACAAAACAATGTCAACATTCCTGTGGTATGAATGTTCATTAGGATTCACACATGTGCAGTTGGAGAAAAGTGGTTATAGCACTGATTCTTGATTCAGCAAACAGACTTAAAGTTATTACTAGTTTTCTATTTACCAGCTCAATAGGGAAAACTACACATCTCTGTTAAGCATAGAGGTGAAAATGGGACCACTTGGCGCTGTGCCAATGGGGGTGTGGTCAAGGGGCGTGCTGACCGGGACTAATTTTCCAAAAAACTCACAAATGCATCATTTAATCTCTTTAAAAATATCCTCTGACTGGAATAGAAGGTATCAATAAGTGGCACTAGATCATTCAGTTATATGAAAGTAGTTAGTGTTGGAAAAGTCAGAAGTTAAAGCAGAAACTACTCAGAGAAAGTGAGGATATTGCTATGCAAATTAGTATTTCTACATATATAGAAGAATTTATATTAAATATTATTGATATTGAACAATATACATGTTGGCATTTGTGTTCGCAGTGTTGATTATCATTAGTATGACCAATGTAACAGCATGGTGCACATAAGGAGACACATTCACATATCACATACTGTGATATGGAAGCATTAAACTGCTGGTCTGTGTTCATGACCAGATTTTAGTAATAAAACTGAATAAACAGTCAGTAGTTGTAGAGCAGGGGCAGAATGCTTATTGATGGGAGGCTAGTGCTTGACCAGTCTGGGGCATAACTAAAGAAACCCTAGGCCCCATAGCAAAATGTAAAAAACTGAGCTCCTCCTTTACACCCTTCCCTTTTATTTTTCACCCATATAAAAGAGTAGTAATTTGTTCTGTTGCACTTGAATGCTTCATTTGGGGGGACAACATAGGCTAATTTTTAAATATCTATTAAACCTCTCTGCATCTACTGTATAATAGAGAGAAAAGAGATAGAAAAAGATGTCTAATACTGCTCCCTAGAGCTTTGGGAAGGATAACAACTACATTCCTCGCATCCTAATTCATAAGCCTATAGTAACTAGAAGTCATTAGTGGTTAATGGTTGTGATTGAGAGGTCATCGCTATTCTAGTGATGGGAGGTTAAAGTAGAAGCAGTCGGTAGTGAATATAGTATTCATGGTAAGCACTTACCCAAACAGTGAAAAGATTATGATTTTACCATTTATTGCTGGGACCTGGAGTTTGTACCAATAAAATAAGAGAGTCTAGTTTTAGGAAATTAAGTGATGCAATTGTTGCTCCCGTAAATAAATACCAATACTGGATAATACTACACCAAGATCCCAGTTAGTTGCATTTATTATTTACCTCCTAGTTTCAACGAGTCAGTTCTTATGAGGCTATGACCCAAATGAGTGATATTCACTGCTTGTGGCACAGTGATGACTGCTGATTCTGACTCACCAATTTCCCGAACCGATTATGCTCACTCTGAGGGGAGGCATGGTAGTGTGTACAGGAGGTAACTTGGATATTCCTGGTCTTGTTTGCTCCTGTTCTGCCCTGTGTGTCTTGGTGTCACGGTTATGATTAACTCTTTCCTGTTCCTGCTTTGCTTTCGTTACTGACTCTCTTTGTGTCCTGGTTCAGTCTTTTCTTCCCTTTTCTTCCACGATTATTACCAGTTCTTTATAGCCCCTGTTCTACCCTGCAATATCACTGCTGCTGTCAGTGTTTTGTCAGATGACATCTTAAATACCTCTCACCGCAGCGCATTTTTGGATTGGATGAATAAAGCTATTTGGGCATGTCACTGAGTGTGGCTTCCAGTCGGAGGGTTGTGTGGTGCTTACAATTCATTTGAGTTTAGAGGGGGCATTCAGGGACCTACACAGTATAGCATTTCGTAATAATACCACCCATGTCAGCTATGCTAGCCAATTGCAATCAGAATGTAAAAAAAATGGCTTTTGCACCGGCTGGGACAGCATGAACAATCGAGTGGGACAAGCAGGGGGCGGCTTGTGCAATGTTAAATACAGGTAGCCAACGATGCCCTCTCACCACAGGAGCCAGGCAGTATTAATAAATGGAGCCCATAGTATTTAAAAAAAGCCGGTCTTCATTAAATCAAGTGTTACAGTACTTACTGAAATCTACAGTGAAATATAAAGTGTACTAGAGCCTAGGAAAAATATATGTACAGTATATGAAAAAGATGCACAATAAAATCCTACAATCTGTTTAATGGACACACATTTTAAATTGCCAGATGGCCACAGTTTTAAATGAAGACTAAAGAAAAATATTTCACTGTTTTCTGCTGCATGAACTGTGAAACTAGCAACAGATATTTAACTTCTCTGTACAGAATCATTATAAAGAGCATTCACCTAGATTACGAGTTGTGCGTTCGTGTTTTAACGAACGCACAACTCGTAATTTCAGAGTTAAAACAGCACCGCAGCCATTACAAGCCTTGTCGGTATAGCTGTACCGCAAGCCTTTTAGCCTGTAACGCAACGTCAGTCCCGCACATGTAAAAATGACATTTTTTCATGGGACTTCCATAGCTAGGTTTACACCCTATAACGACTAGATCCGTACCGCCATCTGAAAGCAGTAGTTATGAGATTTACGCAACAAAACTGTTACATAAAACTCATAACTAAACTGTTACAAAGTACACTAAACACCCATAAACTACCTATTAACGCCTGAACCAAGGCCCTCCCAAATCGCAAATACTATATTAAAGTTATTAACCCCTAATCTGCCGCTCCCGACTTCGCCGCCACTAATAAAAATTATTAACCCCTATTCCGCCGCTCCCCAACATCACCGCCACTATAATAAAGTTATTAACCCCTAAACCACCACCCTCCCGCATCGCAAACACTATTTAAATATTATTAACCCCTAACCTTCATTCTGGAAGTTGTCGTAAGAAGAGGATGCTCCGCGCCGGATGTCTTGAAGATGGAGCTGCTCCGCGCCGGATGGTTGAAGATAGAAGATGCCGTCTGGAAGACTACTTCTGCCGGGTTAGATGAAGACTTCTCCCGGCTTCGTTGAGGACTTCTTGCCGCTTGGATGAAGACTTCTCTCGGCTTCGTTGAGGACTTTTTGCCGCTTGGATGAAGACTTCTCCCGGCTTCGTTGAGGATGGATGTCCGGTCTTCAAAACTGTAAGTGGATCTTCGGGGGTTAGTGTTAGTTTTTTTTAAGGGTTTATTGGGTGGATTTTATTTTTAGATTAGGGTTTGGGCACTTGAAAAAGAGCTAAATGCCCTTTTAAGGGCAATGCCCATCCAAATGCCCTTTTCAGGGCAATGGGGAGCTTAGGTTTTTTTAGTTAGGATTTTAGTTGGGGGGTTGGTTGTGTGGGTGGTGGGTTTAACTGTTGGGGGGGTTGTTTGTATTTTTTTTTACAGGTAAAAGAGCTGATTTCTTTGGGGCAATGCCCCGCAAAAGGCCCTTTTAAGGGCTATTGGTAGTTTAGTTTAGGCTAGGGTTTTTTATTTTGGGTGGGATATTAGATTAGGTGTAATTAGTTTAAATATCTGATAATTTCTTTTTCTCCAACATAGGTGTGTCCGGTCCACGGCGTCATCCTTACTTGTGGGATATTCTCTTCCCCAACAGGAAATGGCAAAGAGCCCAGCAAAGCTGGTCACATGATCCCTCCTAGGCTCCGCCTACCCTAGTCATTCTCTTTGCCGTTGTACAGGCAACATCTCCACGGAGATGGCTTAGAGTTTTTTAGTGTTTAACTGTAGTTTTTATTATTCAATCAAGAGTTTGTTATTTTGAAATAGTGCTGGTATGTACTATTTACTCAGAAACAGAAAAGAGATGAAGATTTCTGTTTGTATGAGGAAAATGATTTTAGCAACCGTCACTAAAATCCATGGCTGTTCCACACAGGACTGTTGAGAGCAATTAACTTCAGTTGGGGGAACAGTGTGCAGTCTCTTGCTGCTTGAGGTATGACACATTCTAACAAGACGATGTAATGCTGGAAGCTGTCATTTTCCCTATGGGATCCGGTAAGCCATGTTTATTACGATCGTAAATAAGGGCTTCACAAGGGCTTATTAAAACTGTAGACTTTTTTTGGGCTAAATCGATTCATTATTAACACATATTTAGCCTTGAGGAATCATTTTATCTGGGTATTTTGATATAATAATATCGGCAGGCACTGGTTTAGACACCTTATTCTTTAGGGGCTTTCCCAAAGCATAAGCAGAGCCTCATTTTCGCGCCGGTGTTGCGCACTTGTTTTTGAGAGGCATGGCATGCAGTCGCATGTGAGAGGAGCTCTGATACTTAGAAAAGACTTTCTGAAGGCGTCATTTGGTATCGTATTCCCCTTTGGGCTTGGTTGGGTCTCAGCAAAGCAGATACCAGGGACTGTAAAGGGGTTAAAGTTCAAAACGGCTCCGGTTCCGTTATTTTAAGGGTTAAAGCTTCCAAATTTGGTGTGCAATACTTTTAAGGCTTTAAGACACTGTGGTGAAAATTTGGTGAATTTTGAACAATTCCTTCATGTTTTTTCGCAATTGCAGTAATAAAGTGTGTTCAGTTTAAAATTTAAAGTGACAGTAACGGTTTTATTTTAAAACGTTTTTTGTACTTTGTTATCAAGTTTATGCCTGTTTAACATGTCTGAACTACCAGATAGACTGTGTTCTGAATGTGGGGAAGCCAGAATTCCTATTCATTTAAATAAATGTGATTTATGTGATAATGACAATGATGCCCAAGATGATTCCTCAAGTGAGGGGAGTAAGCATGGTACTGCATCATTCCCTCCTTCGTCTACACGAGTCTTGCCCACTCAGGAGGCCCCTAGTACATCTAGCGCGCCAATACTCCTTACTATGCAACAATTAACGGCTGTAATGGATAATTCTGTCAAAAACATTTTAGCCAAAATGAACACTTATCAGCGTAAGCGCGGCTGCTCTGTTTTAGATACTGAAGAGCATGACGACGCTGATAATAATATTTCTGAAGGGCCCCTAACCCAGTCTGATGGGGCCAGGGAGGTTTTGTCTGAGGGAGAAATTACTGATTCAGGGAACATTTCTCAACAGGCTGAACCTGATGTGATTGCATTTAAATTTAAGTTGGAACATCTCCGCATTCTGCTTAAGGAGGTATTATCCACTCTGGATGATTGTGACAAGTTGGTCATCCCAGAGAAACTTTGTAAAATGGACAAGTTCCTAGAGGTGCCGGGGCTCCCAGAAGCTTTTCCTATACCCAAGCGGGTGGCGGACATTGTTAATAAAGAATGGGAAAGGCCCGGTATTCCTTTCGTCCCTCCCCCCATATTTAAAAAATTGTTTCCTATGGTCGACCCCAGAAAGGACTTATGGCAGACAGTCCCCAAGGTCGAGGGAGCGGTTTCCACTTTAAACAAACGCACCACTATACCCATAGAGGATAGTTGTGCTTTCAAAGATCCTATGGATAAAAAATTAGAAGGTTTGCTTAAAAAAATGTTTGTTCAGCAAGGTTACCTTCTACAACCAATTTCATGCATTGTCCCTGTCGCTACAGCCGCATGTTTCTGGTTCGATGATCTGATAAGAGCGGTCGATAGTGATTCTCCTCCTTTGGAGGAGATTATGGACAGAATCAATGCTCTCAAATTGGCTAATTCTTTCACCCTAGACGCCACTTTGCAATTGGCTAGGTTAGCGGCTAAGAATTCTGGGTTTGCTATTGTGGCGCGCAGAGCGCTTTGGTTGAAATCTTGGTCGGCTGATGCGTCTTCCAAGAACAAGCTACTTAACATTCCTTTCAAGGGGAAAACGCTGTTTGGCCCTGACTTGAAAGAGATTATCTCTGATATCACTGGGGGTAAGGGCCACGCCCTTCCTCAGGATCGGCCTTTCAAGGCAAAAAAAAATAAACCTAATTTTCGTCCCTTTCGTAGAAACGGACCAGCCCAAGGTGCTACGTCCTCTAAGCAAGAGGGTAATACTTCTCAAGCCAAGCCAGCTTGGAGACCAATGCAAGGCTGGAACAAGGGAAAGCAGGCCAAGAAACCTGCCACTGCTACCAAGACAGCATGAAATGTTGGCCCCCGATCCGGGACCGGATCTGGTGGGGGGCAGACTCTCTCTCTTCGCTCAGGCTTGGGCAAGAGATGTTCTGGATCCTTGGGCGCTAGAAATAGTCTCCCAAGGTTATCTTCTGGAATTCAAGGGACTTCCCCCAAGGGGGAGGTTCCACAGGTCTCAGTTGTCTTCAGACCACATAAAAAGACAGGCATTCTTACATTGTGTAGAAGACCTGTTAAAAATGGGAGTGATTCATCCTGTTCCATTAAGAGAACAAGGGATGGGGTTCTACTCCAATCTGTTCATAGTTCCCAAAAAAGAGGGAACGTTCAGACCAATCTTAGATCTCAAGATCTTAAACAAGTTTCTCAAGGTTCCATCGTTCAAGATGGAAACCATTCGAACTATTCTTCCTTCCATCCAGGAAGGTCAATTCATGACCACGGTGGATTTAAAGGATGCGTATCTACATAGTCCTATCCACAAGGAACATCATCGGTTCCTAAGGTTCGCATTCCTGGACAAACATTACCAGTTTGTGGCGCTTCCTTTCGGATTAGCCACTGCTCCAAGGATTTTCACAAAGGTACTAGGGTCCCTTCTAGCTGTGCTAAGACCAAGGGGCATTGCTGTAGTACCTTACTTGGACGACATTCTGATTCAAGCGTCGTCCCTTCCTCAAGCAAAGGCTCACACGGACATTGTCCTGGCCTTTCTCAGATCTCACGGATGGAAAGTGAACGTGGAAAAGAGTTCTCTATCCCCGTCAACAAGGGTTCCCTTCTTGGGAACAATAATAGACTCCTTAGAAATGAGGATTTTTCTGACAGAGGCCAGAAAAACAAAGCTTCTAGACTCTTGTCGGATACTTCATTCCGTTCCTCTTCCTTCCATAGCTCAGTGCATGGAAGTGATCGGGTTGATGGTAGCGGCAATGGACATAGTTCCTTTTGCGCGCATTCATCTAAGACCATTACAACTGTGCATGCTCAGTCAGTGGAATGGGGACTATACAGACTTGTCTCCGAAGATACAAGTAAATCAGAGGACCAGAGACTCACTCCGTTGGTGGCTGTCCCTGGACAACCTGTCACAAGGGATGACATTCCGCAGACCAGAGTGGGTCATTGTCACGACCGACGCCAGTCTGATGGGCTGGGGCGCGGTCTGGGGATCCCTGAAAGCTCAGGGTCTTTGGTCTCGGGAAGAATCTCTTCTACCGATAAATATTCTGGAACTGAGAGCGATATTCAATGCTCTCAAGGCTTGGCCTCAGCTAGCGAGGGCCAAGTTCATACGGTTTCAATCAGACAACATGACAACTGTTGCGTACATCAACCATCAGGGGGGAACAAGGAGTTCCCTAGCGATGGAAGAAGTGACCAAAATCATTCTATGGGCGGAGTCTCACTCCTGCCACCTGTCTGCTATCCACATCCCAGGAGTGGAGAATTGGGAAGCGGATTTTCTGAGTCGTCAGACATTGCATCCGGGGGAGTGGGAACTCCATCCGGAAATCTTTGCCCAAGTCACTCAGCTGTGGGGCATTCCAGACATGGATCTGATGGCCTCTCGTCAGAACTTCAAAGTTCCTTGCTACGGGTCCAGATCCAGGGATCCCAAGGCGGCTCTAGTGGATGCACTAGTAGCACCTTGGACCTTCAAACTAGCTTATGTGTTCCCGCCGTTTCCTCTCATCCCCAGGCTGGTAGCCAGGATCAATCAGGAGAGGGCGTCGGTGATCTTGATAGCTCCTGCGTGGCCACGCAGGACTTGGTATGCAGATCTGGTGAATATGTCATCGGCTCCACCTTGGAAGCTACCTTTGAGACGAGACCTTCTTGTTCAGGGTCCGTTCGAACATCCGAATCTGGTTTCACTCCAGCTGACTGCTTGGAGATTGAACGCTTGATTTTATCGAAGCGAGGGTTCTCAGATTCTGTTATTGATACTCTTGTTCAGGCCAGAAAGCCTGTAACTAGAAAGATTTACCACAAAATTTGGAAAAAATATATCTGTTGGTGTGAATCTAAAGGATTCTCTTGGGACAAGGTTAAGATTCCTAGGATTCTATCCTTCCTTCAAGAAGGATTGGAAAAAGGATTATCTGCAAGTTCCCTGAAGGGACAGATTTCTGCCTTGTCGGTGTTACTTCACAAAAAACTGGCTGCTGTGCCAGATGTTCAAGCCTTTGTTCAGGCTCTGGTTAGAATTAAGCCTGTTTACAAACCTTTGACTCCTCCTTGGAGTCTCAATTTAGTTCTTTCAGTTCTTCAGGGGGTTCCGTTTGAACCCTTGCATTCCGTTGATATTAAGTTATTATCTTGGAAAGTTTTGTTTTTAGTTGCAATTTCTTCTGCTAGAAGAGTTTCAGAATTATCTGCTCTGCAGTGTTCTCCTCCTTATCTGGTGTTCCATGCAGATAAGGTGGTTTTACGTACTAAACCTGGTTTTCTTCCAAAAGTTGTTTCTAACAAAAACATTAACCAGGAGATTATCGTACCTTCTCTGTGTCCGAAACCAGTTTCAAAGAAGGAACGTTTGTTGCACAATTTGGATGTTGTTCGCGCTCTAAAATTCTATTTAGATGCTACAAAGGATTTTAGACAAACATCTTCCTTGTTTGTTGTTTATTCTGGTAAAAGGAGAGGTCAAAAAGCAACTTCTACCTCTCTCTCTTTTTGGATTAAAAGCATCATCAGATTGGCTTATGAGACTGCCGGACGGCAGCCTCCCGAAAGAATCACAGCTCATTCCACTAGGGCTGTGGCTTCCACATGGGCCTTCAAGAACGAGGCTTCTGTTGATCAGATATGTAGGGCAGCGACTTGGTCTTCACTGCACACTTTTACCAAATTTTACAAGTTTGATACTTTTGCTTCTTCTGAGGCTATTTTTGGGAGAAAGGTTTTGCAAGCCGTGGTGCCTTCCATTTAGGTGACCTGATTTGCTCCCTCCCTTCATCCGTGTCCTAAAGCTTTGGTATTGGTTCCCACAAGTAAGGATGACGCCGTGGACCGGACACACCTATGTTGGAGAAAACAGAATTTATGTTTACCTGATAAATTACTTTCTCCAACGGTGTGTCCGGTCCACGGCCCGCCCTGGTTTTTTTAATCAGGTCTGATAATTTATTTTCTTTAACTACAGTCACCACGGTACCATATGGTTTCTCCTATGCAAATATTCCTCCTTAACGTCGGTCGAATGACTGGGGTAGGCGGAGCCTAGGAGGGATCATGTGACCAGCTTTGCTGGGCTCTTTGCCATTTCCTGTTGGGGAAGAGAATATCCCACAAGTAAGGATGACGCCGTGGACCGGACACACCGTTGGAGAAAGTAATTTATCAGGTAAACATAAATTCTGTTTTTTATTTTGTGTAATTGAGTGTTTGTTTTTGTAATTTAGGTAATTTGCTATTTAATTTATTTAATTTATTTAATTGTAGTGTAAGGTTAGATGTTAGTTTAAGACAGGTTAGGTTTTATTTTACAGGTAAATATGTATTTATTTTAGCTAGGTAGTTAGTACATAGTTAATAACTATTTAGTAACTATTCTACCTAGTTAAAATAAAAACTTGCCTGTAAAATAAAAATAAAACCTAAGCTAGCTATAATGTAACTATTAGTTATATTGTAGCTAGCTTAGGGTTTATTTTATAGGTAAGTATTTAGTTTTAAATAGGAATTATTTAGGAATTATTTAGGTAATGATAGTAGGTTTTATTTAGATTTATTTAAATTATATTTAAGTTAGTGGGTGTTAGGGTTAGATTTAGGTTTAGGGGTTAATAAATTTAGTATAGTGGCGGCGACATTGGGGGAGGCAGATTAGGGGTTAATAAATGTAGATAGGTGGCGGCGATGTTAGGGGCGGCAGATTAGGGGTTAATAATATTTAAATAGTGTTTGCGAGGCAGGAGTGTGGCGGTTTAGGGGTTAATATGTTTATTATAGTGGCGGCTATGTCCGGAGCAGCAGATTAGGGGTTAATAGGTATAATGAAGGTGTCGGCGATGTCGGGGGCGGCAGATTAGGGGTTAATAAGTGTAAGATTAGGGGTGTTTAGACTCGGGGTTCATGTTAGGGTGTTAGGTGAAAACATAAATTTTGTTTCCCTATAGGAATCAATGGGGCTGCGTTACGGAGCTTTACGCTGCTTTTTTGCAGGTGTTAGACTTTTTTTTCAGCCGGCTCTCCCCATTGATGTCTATGGGGAAATCGTGGACGAGCACGTAAAACCCGGCGGCTCCATCTTCATTCAGGCACCTCCATCATCATCCAGACGCCATCTTCTATCTTCATCCTGGCGGCGTCTTCTATCTTCATTCCGGCAGCGCTGAGCAGTTCCATCCTAAAGACATCCAGCTCGGAGCATCTGCTTCATACGGTCGCCGCCATATAATGAATCTTCAATGCAAGGTACGCAATTCAAAATGGTGTCCCTTGCATTCCTATTGGCTGATTTAATTTTGGAAACTCAAATCAGCCAATAGTTTGAGAGCTACTGAAATCCTATTGGCTGTTCAAATCAGCCAATAGGATGAGAGCTACTGAAATTCTATTGGCTGATTTGAATAGTGGGTCTAAATTTTTAGGACAATGCCCTACAAAAGGCTATTGGTAGTTTATTCTATCTTAGGTTTTTTATTTTGGGGTGTTTTTTTTTAAAATGGGTATTAGAATAGGAATAATTTTTATTATTTTTGATAATTTGTTTTTTATTTTGTGTAATGTTTTTATTTCGTTTTGGGGTGTGTTTTTATTTTTTAGATTAGTGGTTGGGCATTTCATAAAAGAGCTGAATGCCCTTTTAAGGGCAGTAAAAAGAGCTGAATGTCCTTTTAAGGGCATTGCCCATACAAATGCCCTTTTCAGGGCAATGGGTAGATTAGGTTTTAATTTATTTTTATTTTGTGGGTTTGGGGGTGGGGGTTTGTATACTGTTAGGGGGTGTTTGTTTTGTTTTGTAGCAAAAGAGCTGTTAACTTTAGGGCAAAGCCCTATAAAAAGGCCCTTTTAAGGGCCCACAAAAGGCCCTTTTAAGGGCCCTTGGTAGTTCTAGATTAGGCTTTTTTATTTTGGGGTGTTATTTTTTTTTTTAAACAGGGTATTAGAATAGGAATAATTTTTATTGTTTTGGATAATTTTGTTTGTTCTTTTAAGAGCCCTTGGTAGTTCTAGATTAGGCTTTTTTATTTTGGGGTGTTATTTTTTTTTTTAAACAGGGTATTAGAATAGGAATAATTTTTATTGTTTTGGATAATTTTGTTTGTTGTTTTTTGTAATGGTAGTTTTTTTTATTTTTTGTAATTTTAGTGTTTTTTATTTTTTGTAATGTTAGGTGTTTTATTTTTTGTAATGTTAGGTTTTAGTGAAAGGCAGCTTAGGTTTTATCTCACAGGTAAGTTTGTATTTATTTTAACTAGGTAGTTAGTAAATAGTTAATAACTATTTACTAACTAGTCTACCTAGTTAAAATACATACAAACTTACCTGTGAAATAAAAATAAAACCTAAGCTAACTACAATATAACTATTAGGTTTTATTTCACAGGTTAATTTGTATTTAGATTTAAATAGGTATTATTTAGTTAATAATTGTAACTTTAATTTAGCACTAATTTAATTATGTTAAAGTTAGGGGGTGTTAGGGTTATGTTAGGGTTAGGTTTAGGTGTTAATATAGTTTCATTTAGGTTGTTGTGATGTGGGGGGCTAGCGGTTTAGGGGTTAATAGGTTTATTTAGTATTAGTGATGTGGGAGGCCAGAGGTTTAGGGGTTAATAACTTTATTTAGTGGCGGCGATGTTGGGGAGCGGCGGAATAGGGGTTAATAACTTTAGTATAGTGGCGGCGATATCGGGAGTGGCAGATTAGGGGTTAATAACATTATGTAGGTACCGGCAATGTCGGGGCACCAGATTAGGGGTGTTTAGAGGTGACGTTTATGTTAGGGTGTTAGGTTTAAACGTATCTTTTTTTTTCCCCATAGACATCAATGGGGTTGCGTTACGGAGCTTTTCATTCCGCAATTGCAGGTGTTAGGTTTTTTTTCTGACCCGCTCTCCCCATTGATGTCTATAGGGAAAGCGTGCACAAGCACGTCAAAACAGCGATTGTATTGTGTGCGGTATGGAGCTCAACACAACCATATCGCACGCACAAGCCGGCTGTTTGAAAACCTGTAATGGCTGTGCGATAGGGGGTGAAATAACGCAATTTTTGTTGCGTTCGTTAAATTCCATATATCGTGCATAACTTGTAATCTATCTGTTTGTTAGCAGTGCTGTAAGATCCAGTTTTGTGGGAAGCATTTGCTGTCATGTTAAAGAAACTATAGTCGTTAAATGGACTACACTTGTAAAAGTGATGGAGACAATTGTGTACTGTAATGCAAGGCTGTAAAAGTGATGGAGACAATTGTGTACTGTAATGCAAGGCTGCAAATGTGATGGAGACAATTGTGTACTGTAATGCAAGGCTGCAAATGTGATGGAGACAATTGTGTACTGTAATGCAAGGCTGCAAATGTGATGGAGACGATTGTGTACTGTAATGCAAGGCTGCAAAAGGGATGGAGACAATTGTGTACTGTAATGCAAGGCTGTAAAAGTGATGGAGACAATTGTGTACTGTAATGCAAGGCTGTAAAAGTGATGGAGACAATTGTGTACTGTAATGCAAGGCTGTAAAAGTGATGGAGACAATTGTGTACTGTAATGCAAGGCTGTAAAAGTGATGGAGACAATTGTGTACTGTAATGCAAGGCTGTAAAAGTGATGGAGACAATTGTGTACTGTAATGCAAGGCTGCTTGGGTGTTCATTAAGCATTTCTGAGCCTTAATTTACCTTACACTTGTGCATTTTATATGGGCATTTTAGTTATTATCTGCTCTAAAATCTACAGTTTTAATGTAACTGGGAGTTTTAAAGAACTGGGAGATGACAGAAGAAAAGCAGGAACAGAACAAAGCAGGGGAGTGTATATATAAATGGGTTAGGAGGTGATAAGGAAGGTTGTGTGTGTGTGTGTGTGTATATATATATATACCCTTATATTAGAGGGGGGATAATCTAGACCAACCTTAACAGCTACAATGAATTATGGCAAATAAATACATTGGGGCAAATTTATCAAGCTCAGTATGGAGCTTGATGCCCCTTGTTTCTGGCAAGCCTTTAGGCTCACCGGAGACAGAAGTTATGAAGCAGCGGTCTAAAGGCCGCTGCTCCATAACTTGTTTGCCTGCTTTGAGGCCGTGGACAGAAATCAACCTGAACAAATCCAGTTGATTGACACCCCCTGCTAGCTAGCTGGTGCAATAATAAATGCCGACAGCGTATGCTGTCGGCATTTATTGATGTGCGGCGGACATGATACGCTACTTCCCTATTATATCGACACTAGTGATGTGCAGGGAAGAAATTTTCATAACGAATAGTCGAGGACATTCGTTTCCCTTAATATTTTTTCATTGCACTATTCATTTTTCATTTTGTTTAAAACTATTTCATCAAACATTTACATTTGTTTTTGTTAATGTTTTGAAGCTAGAGGTGAAAAACTCACCTGTAGCTATATACTTACTTTACTTACTTAAAATACTTACCTTAACGTGTTCTGGAGAGCATGCTAACCTAATCCTCTTCTTGACAGGAGGCTTAGCGAGTTCAGCTCCCAGGATGCTCTTTTGGCTGAATGAGCATGAATTCCCACAAAAATCTTGTGGAAAGCCTTCCCAGAAAAGTTGCAGCAGTTCTAACCACAGAGAGATGGTTGTGATGTTCAGGTGTCCACATACTCTTGCACATATTGAGTGTGAGTGTGTAATATAAGTGGAAACACTACATTTTTTAGAGTGAAATTAACGTAAAATCAGGCAAAATAAATAAAGTGCATTTCAAAGTATGTTAATGCTGCACACATTTTTGGGGAACACAATTTTGAGTTTAATGTCCATTTAAAATCATTTTTGCTATTCTTTGCTCAGCAGAATAATTAATAATAGTTATTCTTTCAAAAAGGTGCTTAACCCTTTGAGTGCTAAGCTGAATTTCATTTTTTTCTGTTTTTTACCATTTAAAAAAAAAAAAAATACTCCCCCCCCCAGATCTCCAAGACTTATACCGTTGGAAAGGTTAGGTGATTACCTTTCCAACGGTGGGTCTGTAGCTGCTTAGATGCCTGAGATACAGGCTTCCTTATACTTTCTATTGTAAATTTTAAATAAAGTTGCACAGTGACATCATCACGTCATTGTGCGTGACGTAACCGCACGTAACGGTGGGAGTCGGTAGGAGCCCCCAGATTTCTAAAACGTTAGTTGAGTGCTATGGCATTGGAAAATCCCTAATTTTCTTGCATATCAACGAATTACAATTTTTCTGGATGTATAGGATACTTTTTTTACATTTCGACTTTTTTTCACTCACTACTATTCTTATTGCCCTTTCTCTTTGGGCTTTAATAAAGAAACCCTTATTGTAACTGTGTGCATTTCATGAGTCCTATATTTAATATATTCATTTAAGCTGTCTATTAATTTGCTTATCAGAAGCACCTGCCGCAATTAACCTTCTACCTTGTTTTACATATATAAAATATTTAGTACTTAATGTATATTCCATAAATGCTTGTATGTAGCAAATTTAGTAAATGGTTTTAAATCACTATTATTGTAATTTTGCCATATACAGCTAAATGTTCTCTGCTCTCTCCACAATTAGCAAGATATAGACACTAAGTAAGCAGAGTAATCAGAAGAATCAACATATCTATGAATAATTACAGCAACACTAATGATTTTGTGGATGAAAATGTTTCACAAAGATTTATCGGGATAGAAAAAATATATGTTGTAATCCGCTTTGTTGCTTATTTCGAATTAAAATTGCAGTGGGTCTCTTAACCAATTTCTGAGCACAGTGGCGTAATAATAATAATAATATTGATTATCCCACCATTTCTCAAGCACAGATATAATAATAAACCTGATTAGTTAATGGACGCTTGGAGAAAAGATACTAGTCAGGAAAGAAAAAAATTACTTGTCCACTCAATATTAAATATAGAAAAAATCTAATAGGATTACCCTAGGGTCTACAAAGGGGGCTGGAGTGGTGACATATTTTTGGAAGGTGTAAGTGAGCTTGTTTGCAGAGCCTCAGAAGCACTAAAATGCAGAGTTCTAAGAGCTGCAACAAAGCATGCATGGCGCTTTCTCATTGTCATTCCCGTACACACTTATATAAAGCATACTTTACATCCTTGCACCGCCCATAAAGTCCTACTATGATGTACATCCCATGCACCATACTCCTACATATAGTCAACAGGTGGTCTCTCACCCTTTAAAAGACCTCATGTTCTTACCCACCCTTAGGCACACAACCCAGGCACTCTTTCACACCTATTCATATCTCCAAGCATTGTCACACATAGGCACAACTTTCAATTAATTTTATTTTCCTTTAGGAATGTATACTTTTTTTTATAAATTGAGCCTGCGGGATAGCTTAGCCTTGCCAACTAAAGGATAACTGTTTACAGTTCTGTCATGAAAATGTCATGCTTGTGTTATCCTACAGCTTATTACAAGTCTGTGAGGCTATGGGGTAAAAAACATACATATGTTTGGTATATAATATGTAATGAAACATGTATACTCTTATTTAGTCTCTCTTTTTGTTCTTTCTGCATATTACTACTACATGTTTGTGAAACTGGAACATGATGGATTTTTTTTTTTAATTAAGAACATAGATCATAGAAGCCAACTGCTGAGAAAGTATTTTCATAGATTGTTTTGTTGCAGTTGTATAGTCCTTCTGATATTGACTTTTAAATAGCTTTGGAGAAGCTGTTTTAGGTTAAATACTCTAACATTGGGGGACTGACTATTTTGAAGGCGATAGCCTTTAATTGAATGGGCTGATTGTCATTCAGTGTGATTGCACTAATTGAAGGGCAATAACAGAAAGTATGTCCTTCCATACATGCTACCATTATGAACTCTAGATGAAATTATCTTGATTGGTGGTTGGGTATCTCCTACTCTTCAGGCAACAAGTGTCATGTCAATGCAGGTAAGTTTTACTAGGATTTATACCGGTGCTGGATAGGTCGTGTTAAAATAATAGAGAAGCCAGCTATTTCAGTATCTCCAAGAATAGAGGAGAGGATTCTGCTGGAACCCTGAACTGGGGGTATGCTCTTATTGGATCCATAGAGCAAATATCTATTGTAATTGACCACAAAAATGGGTATACTATGTTTGTTTTTTAAATAACCAGGAGATGTTAAATACATTTAAATTGGATTGGATCTATACCTTTTATAAATGACCTGATCTACTATTGAAGTGTCTTTTGTGTAATATCTTTGCTCCAACAAAGTCCAGCTTCATCATTTTTTTTTAATTTTTTGATATTTATTTTAAGAATATGTAGACAACAGAGTTAATATTGCTGTGAAAGTGACTGAAATTATGTGTGCTTTGAAATTAATGGGATCCCCTTGAAAATAAAAAGTTAACAAGCCACAAATTATAACACATATAATTTAATAATGATATCCTTTAAAAAGAAAAAAATTGAGGTTGCATCGCAAACCTATTTTAAAATTTTCAATGAATCTAGAACATTAAGGATATTTTCTAGGAAAAAAAAATTAAAGAACAATGATTTTTATAGGCAATCTAGCAGTACTTTCACTTACAGTGAAAATATACATTTATGGAGTTAAATTGGATCTGTGTGTTGTCCTGATATCTCAAAGGATAATGTGTTCTTGAAACCTTCAGAATTACATGGCATAAGATGCAAATTTATGGACTGTGCTATCTATGGTGTTAAGAAAAGGTACAGCTATTTAGTAACTATGCACTCTAGAGACATGGGTATTCTTATTTGCCTCTTACGGCTTGCCTTTTTTTTTTTATACCATCATCCCTTTTTACTATGCCAAAATGAATTCAGTACAGCCATATTTAAAGACTCTTTGGACAAGGCAGAAAGTATTTAATTTTAAAGAGACAGCATATTTAAACAATTAGCTTCTAACTTATCAGACATTACTGATATATTTATGAAGGGAAATATAATTACATATATTCTGCTTAATATTTTGTCTGCATTAACTGTTCTCTGTTTACTTTACAAAAGCTGGAGGAAGAAATTGTATCATTCATGGAGATTTTTCATTTATTGTTTTGCAAACATGAAACAAAAACGCTTCCTACTCAAATATTATAATGAATACAGCAGAAAAAAAAAACAACAAAAAAAACCCACATCATTTTTCAAGATGCATTTGTCAAGTTTCTTTTCTTTTCTTTTTTTTTTTAAGTTTTTACCAGTAGTGGTTCTAGGGCAGAGGTAGTTAGTTCTAAGGGGACATTAAAGAAACATAGTAATTGTTTTTCTTATAAATCTTTTAATATGTCAGCAATTTAAAGAGTAATTATTGATATATAGTTTCATAATAAAAATAATTATGCACTACAATTGCTGTTACTGAAACCTGAAATACTCTGGTGGTAGCTCAGTGTACCAACAAATTTGTTTTTGAGAGCCACATTGAGCAGTTTTGCTATAGGTTCACAATCCCAGTTCTAAGGTTTCTGGGGTGTGATTAAGAAGGCCAATTATTTTAGCTATTGACAACCATAACGTTTCAAGACGGTGCCTTTTTCCATTTTCTTTGTCCTGCACAGCACTAGGATATAGGTAGAGCTGATAGGGTAAATTTAAATAAAGAGAGCAGTACCAATTAGTAGAAAATTATAACTTGCCCTGCCTTTCTCACAAGTACCACTCTCCAGCCTTGATATGAAGCTTTTAACCAACATTTGTTAGAACCCCATTTTTTAAGATCTTGAACCACTTTGGTTTACATCAGTAATAGAATCTAAAACTATGTACGAAATAACATTTATAAATATTTTATTTAGCAAACAGATAATACAATTATAAACCGTATGCTGTTGCAATAGCTGTGTGTTATAATGGAAAACTATTATGTCCATTATAGGAAAACATGCAATAAATAGAATGTTTCTTTTCCTTCAGCTACTGTATACTATGTCAAAATATTATAATTATTTGTATAAGCACAAATGGCCCTACAAACCAATTTAGATATTTGGCTTTCAACAAATAAACAGAAGTTAGACTTTTTTGTTGCTGTTACTTTTTATGTTGAAAAGTGATTACATGTATATTGCACTGAGCAATATATTGGCACTAAGAATTAGAATATAATTTGTCTATGAGACCAGTTGCTCCTTTTCCCCCCCTAACATCCGATTAATCACATTCCTGTGAGCGAGTTTATCACTTTCGTTCCAAGAACTAAGATGCAAGCTGTTTGACTGTCCCTTCTATTATAGAATGATACACGCTATTGTAAAATGAATCTTGCTTCTTGTATTGCCAAAACTGACTCAATGCCAACATCAGTTCAGCACAATAACACATAATTATCATCAGCTGGTTTGTCAAGGACAGATTATTTGCTTTTGTTTTTATTTAAACGAAATCATGAAATTCAGATTGGTTGTTAAAATCCTGGTCATTTGCCATTATTTTATTGTTTTACACCTCACATGCTGGCTATTCAAATTCCAATCTGTCAACTTTCCTCCTTTTCTTTTAGATTGTACCTGCCATGCTTCAGCTGTTGTGTAAAACACTTTTTCCTACATCTTTGTGTTTTCATTCACGCATTCATTGCAGCTGCGCTTTGATTATACGTTGGTGTTTTCTGTATTGGTTGCCAATGTATGTTAAATAGTACGTTGTAAAACAAAGAGATATTTGATAACTACCTCAGAGAGTCAACAATATGCCGCTGATTACAGAAACATATGGATCTAAGGTGCCTTGCTGCAGGTCACACTGAGAAATCTCAGATCACAATCCAAGAATTACCCCCTCACAAAGAAGAAAACCTTGATTGCTTGCCTGTTTTGCTTTTCTGTGTTGGGGAATCATTAGCATTGAAACCGTATGATGATTAATGGCTGTTTATATTTGCATGCAAATTGAAAAAGTTCTCTTTCTAAAGATTATCAAAGAAAAGCCTTCATGGGATAAAATGCTTTCATTAATTAGCTATTTAGTATTTAAGGAACTTTCAAAGCAGTTGTTTTGCCATACATGTGCCTACAGAATTTCAATTCCAAGTTTTTAATATTTTTGTTGCATTCCGTTCTTTATTTTGCAGTTTTTTATTATTCAGTGATGACATTCTTTAAAGGGAATTAATCTGTTATATATTTACTATGGGACATATTTATCAAGCTTCGTATGGGGCTTGATGCCCCGTGTTTCTGGCGAGCTTTCAGGCTCGCCGGAATCACAAGTTATGAAGCTCTGCTGCTCTGAGGCGGTGGACAGACATTGCCAGAAATTGACACCCTCTGCTAGCGGCTGATTGGCTGCAAATCTGCAGGGGGCGGTATTGCACCAGAAGTTCACAAGAACTGCTGGTGCAATGATAAATGCAGAGAGCGTATTCTGTCGGCATTTATCGATGTGCAGCGGACATGATCCGCAATATCGGATCATGTTCGCTCGCACAATGATAATTCGGCCCCTATGTATGAACTTTATGGTTATAATTTAACTATGAGTTGAGATGAATGTTATCCGTTATAGAAATTATTCTTTTCTGGTGATAATCTTGCTGTCTATGTATAACCTCTAGTTTGTTGATAACATCATTTGGAGAAGGACTATTTTTTCCTATAACAATTATTAAAATGTACAAATATTTTCTTTATTAGTACATTTCAGAAGATTCCCACCATCCCTTCTGCCCTTTTACCCCTCTTTGTGTACTGTTTCTATAAAATATACCTGGGACTGCTTAAGCCCCATTCTAGAAGGCCCATGGTTTTCCTAGAAATGCCCATGTTCTTCCCCTGTCACACACAGCCCTTCTCTAAAAGACATTTGTGACTGTACAATTCATTCCGCAGACTGCCAACAATCTGCTTTCAGATTCTGCTCTGAGTTAGGCAATACAAGTTTGCCATGGTGGTCTACAATTCACCATTACTATTCAAAATAAATCTTTATGTTTAGGTAAGCAACAGGTCAGCAATGTCCTTCATGTGTGACACTTAGAATGATTTTTAATACTATACACATATTAACACATAAATATATATGTATATTTTCATACATATATATTTATGATCTGCTCCACATCGCTGCACTACTTACCCCCTTCGCTGCGCGAGGTTCTGATGCTGTGACGGCATCAGAATGAGTCTCCCATAGGAGCCTATGGAAGTGCACTCTCATGAGCGCAATGCTTCCTAGCAATGTGAATGTGAGCTTGCGTTCGCATTCCGATTAACTTGTAATACCAGAGCTCATTATCGTTCGCTGGTATTACAAAGTAGAAGGCTAATATCTAATATATAATATTTAGCGCTCCACTTGTAATCTGG
The DNA here is from genome assembly GCF_027579735.1 of Bombina bombina. Classification (NCBI taxonomy): domain Eukaryota; kingdom Metazoa; phylum Chordata; class Amphibia; order Anura; family Bombinatoridae; genus Bombina; species Bombina bombina. The sequence goes on along the minus strand of NC_069504.1, from coordinate 228,966,870 downwards.
CCCTTAGTGGGTTAAAAGAGACTGCAGGAGTATAATCAGCATATAGAAAAAGCAATCATTTTTATCTATCTTTATTTCTTCTTATTTGAGTGTGTCTTTATGATATAAGATTGGTAGATGAAAATAAATAAATATATAAACATTAAAACTATCATATTGATTAGCTGTTTGCTGTAGAAATTACTCTGTTTTAAATCTCTGAAAAGTAATCATCTCATGAACATATTTTTTGTTATAAGAAAATAATTCCATTTTTTTTTGTGTTTGTTCTGGAAAGCTATTTAACAGTAAAAAAATTTACTGATTGAGTAATGAATGATCTTTAGTGTAGGAGTGAAAAAAAATAACCTTCAGTAAGTGCCAAAAAAAACATCTCGCTGTTTCATCAGGATGTTGTTTGCCCTAATCTTATCTCTCTCTAGTAAACAGATATCAGATTTTGGCATAAGAGAATGTCATATCAATTTAATTAGTCATTATAATACCCATCTATTTTATAATCATAATCTTTTATTTCAGAAAACTAGATTACATGCTCAGTATAATCACTCCTCTAGTACAGACTTGTGGAAACATTCTTGTACTATTCTGGGTATATAATTATACAGCTTGCTCTTTATTGTAATGTACCATGCACCATTGACTGTAAATAAATAGTTTCTTTAAAAAACTCTAATAGGCAAATTTTCAGTTATTCTGTGTTAATGTACAGCAATGTCACAGTGACAATTAATTTTAAATTCATGTCACATTTTTAACATCTGCTATGTCAATGAGGTTATTTGGTATTGCCTTGGCATGCATAAAGATCTGCAACAAATTATAGAATTGCGCTTCGCATACCATTTTTATAATAACTATAATCCTATGATTGTAATCCTAGTATTTACTAGACATACACACACTTTCTGTTGTCTAATGAACTTGTTCTTGTGTAGAACCGTTACTTGCACTCTTATACTATCATTAAACTGCATCAGTATTTTCTAGCAGTTCAAATCTACTTATATTGTTTAAAACAAAACAGCATTAAAGGAGTGGTCCCGAGTGCCCGACAAAACACGTCCTGAATTTGGAACTTAGTTCTGTAAACGTTCATCTCTTTAAAGGGATATTAAGCAGTATGAGATTGTAATCTAGAATGTTTAATTATGTGTAGTTAAAGGGACACTAAACCCAAAATGTATTCTTTTATGATTCAGATAGAGCATGCAATTTTAAGCAACTTTCTAATTTACTCCTATTATCAATTTTACTTCATTCTCTTGCTTTCTTTATTTGAAAAATAAGGCATCTATGATAAGGAGTCAGACAACTTTTGGTTCAGACCACTGGACAGCACTTGTTTATTGGTGCTGTCCAATCAGCAAGGACAACCTATGTTGTGAACCAAAAATGGGCCAGCTTCTAAACTTACATTCTTGCTTTTCAAATAAAGATAGCTAGAGAATGAATAAAAATTAATAATGGGAGTAAATTAGAAAGTTACTTAAAATTGCATGCTCTATCTGAATCATGAAAGAAAAAAATTGGGTTCAGTGTCCATTTAAAAAAAACAAAAAAAAAAACTAACCTTTGCAGTATACCCTTTATTATTTCTTTTGTCCAATTGTTGGTTTTCTAAATTTCACTGAGTGTCTATAAAGTAATGAGTGCCGGAATATTTAAATTGAAGTTTTCCTCTTATCTATCTTTTCTTCTGATGACAGTTAGGAACAGACAAATAAGGCAATACAAGAGATCAAACAAGGTTTTATGGAACATAGGAATATCTAAAAAGTTACATGAAATGAAGAAATATAGCCAAATAGTTGTTGCTCGGTAGCTTTTAAAGTGCCAGTGAGTTCTTTGAGATTGTAATGTTTAACTCCTTAAGCCTCCTGAAAGTAGGCACTAGATCACAAAATACTTTTCCCAGCATACCCTGTTGAAGTAGTACCTATGTCCAATCTTCAGGCATCTGCGTTCGTATGGTAAGGAAGAACTAATCGTTTACGGTCAACTGCAACTGGGCACGATATTTTAATATTGTGTGCATGCTAACATTAGCAGGACACTTGTAATCTAACCCTACATGTTTCAGTTAATATGTCTATTCTGTTCTTCAAACTACTACAATAAAAGTAAGACCTTTACATACTGCCGGTCACACTTAATTAAATTAAATTTAACATTAATATTTATTTTTGCTTAAAGGACCACTCAACACATTAGATTTGCATAATCAACAAATGCAAGATAACAAGACAATGCAATAGCACTTAGTCTGAACTTCAAATGAGTAGTAGATTTTTTTATAACAAATTTTAAAGTTATGTATATTTCCACTCCCCTTGTACCATGTGATAGCAATCAGCCAATCACAAATGCATATACGTATAGTCTGTGAATTCTTGCACATGCTCAATAGGATCTGATGACTCAAAATTTGAAAATATAAAAGACTGTGCACATTTTTTTTAATGGAAGTAAATTGGAAAGTTGTTTAAAATTACATGTTGTATCTGAATCATGAAAATTTAATTTAACCTGAGTGTCCCTTTAATACCAGTACTAATATCAACAAAGTAACTTCATAAAACAGTAGCTATTGTAAAACATTAAATATTTTTATTTTTGTACTTTGCCTATATAAACTATATGGCCAAACGTATGTGGACACCCATACTAACTACTGAGTGCAGGTGTTTTAGCCATACCCATTTCTAATGTGCATACAATCTCCAAAGGCAAACAGTACAATAGGTCATACTGAAGAGCTCAGTGACATTAAACATGGCACTCTCATAGGATGCCACTTTTACAACAAGTCAGTTTTTGAATTTCTGCCCTACTAGATCTGCCCCGGTCAATTTTAATAATCGATATTATTGTGAGGTGTAAATGTCAAGAGTACAACAGCCCAGCCATGAAGTGGTAGACCACACAAACTCACAGAACAGGCTAACTGAGTGCTGAAGAACTTAGCACATAAAAATTGCCTATCATGTGTTGCAACACTCACTACAGGGTACTGAACTGCCTCTAAAAAAAAACAGCAAAACAAGAATTGTGCATCAGGAGCTTCATGAAATGGGTTTCCATGGCCGAGCAGCTGTACACAAATGTCTCACATCAACATGTGCAATGACAAGTGTCAGCTAGAGTGGTGTAATGCATGCCACCACACAGTGCTTACAGTAAAGTTAAGTGGAGGAAGGATAATAGTCTGGGGCTGTTTTTCAGGGTGTGCGCTAGGCCCCTTAGTTCTAGTAAAGGGTCACCTTAATGCTACAGAATAGAAATATATTTTAGACAAGTAAGGGCTTCTAACTTTGAGCAACAGCTTAGGGAAGATCCTTTCCTGTTGCAGCATGGCTTGGCCCCTGTGCACAAAGCGAGGCCCATAAAGACAATGTTTAATGAAATTGAAGTGAGTTTCCTGCACAGAGCCCTGACCTCAACCCTATTGAACTCCTTTGTGATGAAGCGGAATTACAAGCCAGATGTCCTCATCCAACATTAGATACACAATATATAGATATATCAATCACAGATATAGATATTTATAGATATACTGTATATTGTATATACAGATATGTTTAGAAATTTCTATTTAAAAATAAAACGAACAATGGGTTTTTAAATATTTCTACACATAAAACCATATTAATTATGAATATAAATGATATTGTATGTTTCAAGGTCAAGGGAGTCAACTATGCATGAAAAACTGCAACAGAAATTGGGTTGCAGAAAAATGGCAGCAGGTGCTCTGGACTGACAAGTCAAAATGTGGGGGACTTTAAAAATGCATGGGACAAGCATAGGGCTATCCTACAAACTAGATAAGTTTATACTGTTAGGTAAGGTCGGGCAGACTTGCTGGGCCTATGGCTCTTATCTGCCGTCAATATCTATGTTTCTATGTTTCTAAAATGTGAAATATTTGGCTGTGGCAGAAGGATTTGATGAAGGGCTGGAGAGAGAGACAAGAATGAGTGAGAAGCATGGTGGAGGTTCCTTGCCTGTTGGGGTTGTATTTCTGCAAATGGAGTTGGGGATTTGGTCAGAATGAATGGTCTCCTCAATGCTGAGAAGTACAGACAAATACTTATCCACCATGCAATACCATCAGGGAGGCATCTGATTGGCCCCTCATTTATTCTGCAGCATGACAACAACTCCAAACATACAGCCAAAGTAATTAAGAACAATCTTCAGCATAAAGAAGAACAAGGAAGTTATGGTAAGCCCCCACATAGTACTGATCTCAACATATTTGAATCTGTATGGGATTAAATGAAGAGACAGCAGCAACTGAATCTGCCTGAAAAACACAGAATTGTGGTTAGATCTCCAATATGTTTGGAACAACCTACCTGCTGAGTTATTAAAACAACTTTGTGCAAACATTAATCTGATTTAGATTGGTCTTCAATTAACTCACTTTGCATTTTGTTCATTGATAAACATAAAATTAACATTTCTATTTTTGAAAGAATTCTTACTTTACTTTTATGTCTAAAACTTTTGCACAGTAGTTTGTGTCAATAAGGACTCTCCTACACCTTACTGACTTTGATAGCATGCTGTGGCTTAAAGTGAAGGTTTTTAAAAACCGGGCTATCATTCATCAAAGTTGACCTTCACTTTAAGGAAGTAGTTTGTGAAGTATCAATTTCTGCCTGTGGACCTGATGCAGTGCTTTGTGGACCTGATGCAGTGCTTTGTGGACCTGATGCAGTGCTTTTCAGTATCAGTGCTTGGGACCTGGTGCTGCTCAAGACCATTACATGCCTTGTAGTCTGACTCATACTCTTTTAAGTATTGATAATTTATTTTTATTGATTTAGAGCATCATATCAGGCACTATATTACAGCAAGAAACAAAGAAGAGCATATAAACATTAGCAGGCACTTTTCATGTTATGTGTACCTTGCACTACAACTTCATTAGCTATAATTACATAGGGCCCTGTAATACTCCTGTTCCATTCTGATTTCCTAGTCTTGTCTATGTATTATACCCCTGTATAGTGCTGCAGAATCTGTGCATTACAAATAAATATAATAATAATTAGTTTATTATAGACATGATCTAGGAACTTGTGAAGCTTGAGGGTCTTTTGCAGCCAGTGAAGCTGTAGAGAGTTATTCATTATTCAGTTCAGTGCTGTCTAACTTTTTAGTATTGCAGCTAATTTTGTTTTGTAGACTTACATGTTAGTGGATTAGATACATAAAAAATAATACTATTTTGATATATGGCAGTACATTCATTCTCTCATCTTAGTGAAAAACACAGTCTCCACACATCAATGCTGCATTTCAACAAATCACCATTTTCTCTGCAATCTTTATACATAAAAAATAACAAACTGATATTGGGATGTTTGAGCTGCTGAAGGCCTCAAAACCTTCTAATGGGACAACAGTTGAGTCATTCATGTCTAGATCATAACGCTTACATAAAATAGAAAAGTTTTCATCGCTCTGAGTTTGGCATAAGTTCAGATTCATCTTCTATAAATGTTACTTCTTACGCGTCCTCGTAAGTAAACTAATTGGTATATAGAGTTGTGGGGAAAATAACAAAATATTTAATACTTTTTATATACAATTATCTACAAATGTGTTTATCTCAGGGGTAAACATTCATAGCACTTGTGGACGTATGCTTTCACAAAATCTCTTGAGACAAACATTTAATTTACCATACAATCACCTAGATTGCGAGTTTTGCGCTAAACAGGTTGAAAAACTAACGCCAAAATAGTTGGGTTATTTCACTCTCCATAGCGCTGCCATTTTGAGTTACTGAAAAGCCTCCTTGTGCGTGCGATATGGTGGCGCTAAGCTCCATACCGCAAAAAATTCAAAGGCTGCTTTGACGTGCTCGTGCACGCTTTCCCCCATAGACATCAATGGGGAGAAAGTGTTAGAAAAAAACTAACACCAGAAGTACTGAACCCCATTGATGTCTATGGGGAAAAAAAAGTTACGTTTAAACCTAACTTAACATAAACCCCAAGTCCTAATCCACCGCCCCCGACATCGCCAACACCTAAATAAAGTTTATTAACCCCTAATCCGTCGCTCTCCGACATCGCAGAAACTAATAAAAGTTATTAACCCCTATTTCGCCTCTCCCCGACATGGCTGCCATTATAATAAATATAGAGAGAAGTGCACTCACAGGAATGAACAACTGGCTTAATACCATTGTTAGCCTGTTCTATGGCAATTTACCACCTGGGTGCAGCTTTTTAGCCCAGCAATGCTTTTCACAGAGTAGAACTTTCCTGTAATATATCAGTCTGAGCCCACTTATTAGGGTCAGTCAATACCAGGCAATTTCTCTCTGAACAAGGAACACAGCAACACCAGACAATAGTTTCGGCCTTCATTGGGCTTCATAAATGAGGTGTAGCCATATTCCTCTAAGCACACTGAGCAAGAAGTCCACGTCTGGTTACCGCTTTTTCCCACAGGGAGACTAAATACATATAGGTGTAGCTATATTCCTCTAAGCACACTGAGCAATTACGTGGACTCCTTGCTCAGTGTGCTTAGAGGAATATGGCTAGACCTCACTGATGAGGCCCAATGAAGGCCGAAACGATCGTCTGGTATTTCGGCACTGGACTGACCGTAATAGGCGGGATCAGACTTATATACTACAGGAAAGTTTTTCTCTGTGAAAAGCATTACTGGGCTAAAAGAAGCTGCACCCAGGTGGTAAATCACCATAAAACAGGCTAACAATGGTATTGAGTCGGTTGTTTGTTCCTGTGAGGGTGCTTCTCTCTGTGTGTATTTAGTCTCCTTATGGGAAAAGGGGCATCCAGACGTGGACTCCTTGCTTAGTGTGCTTAGAGGAATATGGCTACACCTCACTGACAAGGCCTAATGAAGGCCGAAACGATCATCTGGGGTTTCTAACAATGGTATTGAGACGGTTGTTCGTTCCTGTGAGTGCGCTTCTCTCTGTGTTTATTTAGCCACTATAATAAAGTTATTAACCCCTATTCCGCTGCTCCCTGACATTGCCGACACTATAATAAAGTTATTAATCCCTAAACCTCAAGCCTCCAACATCGTCGCCACTAAATAAACCTATTAACCCCGAAACCTCCGGCCTCCCACATCTCCTCCGCAACTAAATAAACCTATTAACCCCTAAAACCGCTGGCCCCCCACATCACAGTAAATTAAACTATTAACCCCTGAACCTTACACCCCCTCTAACTTTAAATTAAAATTACAATAGAAAAATATTTAAATAAATAAAAACTTACCTGTGAATTAAAAATAAACCTAACATTAAACTATAAATTTATAGTTTCAAAACCCCAAGTCCCCCCAAATCCTAAATTTATCATCTTCATCCATCGCGGGGGCATCTTCTATCTTCATCCTGGGGCGCAGAGCGGAGAAGACATCCAGCGTGGAGCGTCCTCTTCATACAGTCCCCGCCATACACTGAAGCTTCAAAATGGCGTACCTTGCATTCCTATTGGCTGATTTGATTCTTCAAATTCAAATCAGCCAATAGGCTGAGAGCTACTGAAATCCTATTGGCTGATTTGAACAGCCAATAGGATTTCTGTAGCTCTCATCCTATTGGCTGATTTGAACAGCCAATAGGATTTCAGTAGCTCTCATCCTATTGGCTGATTCGAATTTGAAGAATCAAATCAGCCAATAGGAATGCAAGGTACGCCATTTTGAAGCTTCAGTGTATGGCGGGGACTGTATGAAGAGGACGCTCCACGCTGGATGTCTTCTCCGCTCTGCGCCCCAGGATGAAGATAGAAGATGCCCCCGCGATGGATGAAGATGTTGCTGCCTGGATAAAGACTTCTCACCGACTGGATGGGGATGGATGTCCGGACTTCAGGAACCGTGAGTAGATATTCTGGGGTTAGTGTTAGTTTTTTTTTTTCTTCAGATTAGGGTTTGGGCAATTTGAAAAAGAGCTGAATGCCCTTTTAAGGGCAATGCCACTACAAACGCCCCTTTAGGGGCAATTGGTAACTTACGTTTTTTTTTTAGAGTTAGGTTTTTTTATTTTGGGGGATTGGTTGGGTGGTGGGTTTTACTGTTGGGGAGGACTTTGTATTTTTTTACAGGTAAAAGAGCTTTTTAACTTGGGGCAATGCCCTACAAAAGGCCCTTTTAAGGATTTTGGTAGTTTTATTGTAGGCTGGGGGGGTATTTTTATAGGGCTATTAGATTAGGTGTAATTGTTTTTATTTTTTTGTAAGCTTAGTGTTTTTTATTTTTTGTAATTTAGTGTTTATTATTTTTTTGTAATTATAGATTTTTTAATTTTTCTCGTACTGTTAGTTTTTTTTTTAAATTTGTAATTTAGATTTTTTTAATTGGTAGTATTTTTTTTTTATTAAAATAGTAAGGTTAAGTTAATTTAAAGTTTAATGGTAGGTTTATTTTTATTTCACATGTTTTTATTTATGTAAATATAGTTATATTGTAATTTTAATTTAAAGTTAGGGGGGGTGTTAGGTTTAGGGTTTAATAGTTTAATTTAGTGTTTTGCGATGTGGGGGGCAGCGGTTTAGTGGTTAATAGGTTTATTTAGTTGTGGAGATGTGGGAGGCCGGAGGTTTAGGGGTTAATAACTTTATTATAGTTTTGGCGATGTCGGGGAGCGACGGAATAGGGGTTAATAGTGTTATTATAGTGTCGGCGATGTCGGGGTGGCGGATTAGGGGTTATTAGCTTTATTATAGTGTCAGTGATGTCGGGGGCGCGCACATTAGGGGTTAATACATTTATTTAATAGTCGCGATGTGGGTGACCGGTGGATTAGGGGTTAATAAGTTTAATATAGTGTTTGCGATGTAGGAGGACGACAGTTTTTGGGTTAATAGGTAGTTTATGGGTGTTAGAGTACTTTGTAACATTTTAGTTATGAGTTTTGCTAAACATTTTTGTTGCGCAAAACTCATAACTACTGTTTGCAGATGGCGGTATGGATCGTGGCTGTAACTCAATCCTTTTAGCTAGTCCGCACAACCTGTAATACCGGCGCTATGAAAATCCCTTCATTTTCTCCAACATTGGTGTGTCCGTCCACGGCGTCATCCATTACTTGTGGGATATTCTCTTCCCCAACAGGAAATGGCAAAGAGCACAGCAAAAGCTGTCCATATAGCCCCTCCTCAGGCTCCGCCCCCCAGTCATTCTCTTTGCCGCTCTGAACAAGTAGCATCTCCACGGAGATGGTGAAGAGTATGTGGTGTTTAGTTGAAGTTTTTTATTCTGCTATCAAGAGTTTGTTATTTTAAAATAGTGCCGGTTGTACTATTTACTCTAAAACAGAAAGGGATGAAGAGTTCTGTTTAAAAGAGGAGTATGATTTTAGCAGCAGTAACTAAAATCAATTGCTGTTCCCACGCAGGACTGTTGAGCCCAGAGAATTTCAGTTGGGGGGAACAGTTAGCAGACTTTTCTGCTCAAGGTATGAGTAGTCCATTTCTAACAAGACTGTGTAATGCTAGAAGACTGTCATTTTCCCTCTTGGGGATCGGTAAGCCATTTTCTTAGACTCTTAACAGAATGAAGGCTTTTTATGGGCTATACACTGGTTGACACTCTTGTGGGCTAAATCGATTGCTTTATTTAAGTTTTTTATGTAATCTGAGGTGATTTATAAAACTTTTATTGTGGGGGAACGTTTTTAGGCGCCAGGCAATTGTTTAGACAACTTTCCAGTCAGAGGGGCCTTTCACTATAGTAGGCAGAGCCTCATTTTCGCGCCATAACTGCGCAGTTTCTTTTGGATGTAGTGCATGCAGCTGCATGTGAGAGGGTCTGGTGAACATTGAAAACGTTCCTGGAAGGCTTAATTTGGTATCGTATAACTCCTAAGGACAGGTGAAGTCGCAGCAAACGCTGTGGCTGGGACTGTAGTGGGGTTAAAAGTTGTTATTTGATTAAACGGCTCCGGTTTCCTCAATTGAGGGGTTAAAAGCTTGAAAATTGGGGTGCAATACTTTAAAAGCATTAAGACTCTGTGGTGAATTTGGTAAAGATTGGATATTTCCTTCATAGTTTTTCACACATTCAGAAATAAAGTGTGCTCTGTTTAAAATTTAAAGAGACAGTAACGGTTTTGTTTTAAAACATTTTTTTTGCATTATTAATCTGTTTAAGCCTGTCTAACATGTCTGTAACTTCAGATAGAACATGTTCTGTATGTATGGAGGCCAAGGTGGTCCCCCCTTCAAATGTATGTGATAATTGTGCCATGGCGTCCAGACAAAGTAAGGACAGTACTGTCACATTTAATAAGGTTGCCCAAGATGATTCCTCAAATGAAGGTAGTGGGGATAGTTCATCATCCTCTCCTTCTGTGTCTACACCAGTTATGCCCGCGCAGGCGACCCCTAGTACATCTAGCGCGCCAATGCTTGTTACTATGCAACAATTAACGGCAGTAATGGATAATTCCATAGCTAATATTTTATCCAAAATGCCAGCATTTCAGAGAAAGCGTGATTGCTCAGTTTTAAATACAGTGGAGCAAGAAGGCGCTGACGATAGTTTATCTGTCATACCCTCACACCAGTCAGAAGTGGCAGTGAGGGAGGGTTTGTCGGAAGGAGAACTTTCAGATTCAGGAAGATTTTCTCAACAGGCAGAACCTGATGTTGTGACGTTTAAATTTAAGTTAGAGCATCTCCGCGCATTACTTAAGGAGGTGCTATCTACTCTGGATGATTGTGACTCTTTGGTCATTCCAGAAAAATTGTGCAAGATGGACAAATTCTTAGAGGTCCCGGTGCACCCTGATGCCTTTCCGATCCCTAAAAGGGTGGCGGACATAGTGAATAAGGAGTGGGAGAAACCAGGCATACCCTTTGTCCCTCTTCCTATATTTAAGAAATTGTTCCCCATGGTCGACCCAAGGAAGGACACATGGCAAACAGTCCCTAAGGTTGAGGGGGCAGTTTCTACCCTAGCGAAACGCCCGACTATTCCCATTGAGGACAATTGTGCTTTCGAAGATCCTATGGATAAAAAATTGGAGGGTTTGCTTAAAAAGATTTTTGTTCAGCAAGGTTACCTTCTCCAACCTATTTCGTGCATTATTCCTGTCACTACGGCGGCGTGTTTCTGGTTTGATGAACTAGAAAAGTCGCTTAATATGGAGACTCCATATGAGGAAGTCATGGACAGAATTCACGCACTTAAGTTAGCTAATTCCTTTATTTTAGATGCCGCTTTGCAATTAGCGAGATTAGCGGCAAAAAATTCAGGGTTTGCAATTGTGGCGCGCAGAGCGCTCTGGCTAAAATCTTGGTCGGCGGATGTATCTTCCAAGACAAAATTGCTTAATATCCCTTTCAAAGGTAAGACCCTTTTTGGGCCAGAATTGAAAGAAATTATTTCAGACATCACTGGGGGGAAGGGCCATGCCCCCCCCCACAGGATAGGCCTTTTAAGGCTAAGAATAAGTCCAATTTTCGTTCCTTTCGCAATTTCAGGAACTTCTAACTCTGCAGCCTCTAGACAAGAGGGTAACGCTTCCCAGGCTAAACCAGCTTGGAAACCAATGCAAGGCTGGAACAAGGGTAAACAGGCCAAGAAGCCTGCTGCTGCTACCAAGACAGCATGAAGGGGTAGCCCCCGATCCGGGACCGGATCTAGTAGGGGACAGACTCTCTCTCTTTGCTCAGGCTTGGGCAACAGATGTTCCGGATCCCTGGGCACTAGAAATAGTCTCTCAGGGTTATCTTCTAGAATTCAAGGAACTGCCCCCAAGGGGAAGGTTCCACATGTCTCGCTTGTCTTCAGACCAAATAAAGAGACAGGCATTCTTACGTTGTGTAGAAGACCTGTTAAAGATGGGAGTGATACACTCAGTTCAAACTGTGGAACAAGGTCAGGGGTTTTTACTCAAACCTGTTTGTAGTTCCCAAAAAAGAGGGAACTTTCAGACCAATTCTGGATTTAAAAATTCTAAACAAATTTCTCAGAGTTCCATCGTTCAAAATGGAAACCATTCGAACAATTTTACCTACAATCCAGGAGGGTCAATATATGACTACCGTGGATTTAAAGGATGCGTACCTACATATTCCTATCCACAAAGATCATCATCTGTTCCTAAGGTTTGCCTTTCTGGACAAACATTACCAGTTCGTGGCTCTTCCATTCGGTTTAGCCACTGCTCCCAGAATTTTCACAAAGGTGCTAGGGTCCCTTCTAGCAGTTCTAAGACTGAGGGGCATTGCAGTGGCACCTTATCTAGACGACATTCTAATTCAAGCGTCGTCTCTTTCCAAGGCAAAGGCTCATACAGACATTGTTCTAGCCTTTCTCAGATCTCACGGGTGGAAGGTGAACGTAGAAAAGAGTTCCCTGTCTCCGTCAACAAGAGTTCCCTTTTTGGGAACAATAATAATTCTTTAGAAATGAAGATCTTCCTGACAGAGGTCAGAAAGTCAAAGCTTCTAAACGCTTGTCAAGTTCTTCACTCTATTCTGCAGCCTTCCATAGCTCAGTGCATGGAAGTAGTAGGATTGATGGTTGCAGCAATGGACATAGTTCCTTTTGCTCGAATTCATCTAAGACCATTACAACTGTGCATGCTCAATCAGTGGAATGGGGACTATGCAGACTTGTCTCCCCAGATTCAAGTAGACCAGGTAACCAGAGACTCACTCCGTTGGTGGTTGACTCAGGATCACCTGTCTCAGGGAATGAGTTTCCGCAGACCAGAGTGGGTCATTGTCACGACCGACGCCAGTCTATTAGGCTTGGGCGCGGTCTGGGACTCCCTGAAAGCTCAGAGTCTATGGTCTCGGGAAGAGTCCCTTCTCCCGATAAACATCCTGGAACTGAGAGCGATATTCAATGCGCTCCGGGCTTGGCCTCAACTAGCGAAGGCCGGATTCATAAGATTCCAGTCGGACAACATGACGACTGTAGCTTACATCAACCATCAGGGAGGAACAAAGAGTTCCTTGGCGATGAGAGAGGTATCCAAGATCATCAAATGGGCAGAGGATCACTTCTGCCACCTATCTGCAATTCACATCCCAGGAGTAGACAACTGGGAGGCGGATTATTTGAGTCGTCAGACTTTCCATCCGGGGGAGTGGGAACTCCATCCGGAGGTCTTTGCCCAGTTAACCCAATTATGGGGCATTCCAGACATGGATCTGATGGCGTCCCGTCAGAACTTCAAGGTTCCTTGCTACGGGTCCAGATCCAGGGATCGCAAGGAGATTCTAGTGGATGCATTAGTGGCGCCTTGGTCGTTCAACTTAGCTTATGTGTTTCCACCGTTTCCTCTCCTTCCCAGGCTCATAGCCAGGATCAAACAGGAGAAGGCCTCGGTGATTCTGATAGCTCCTGCGTGGCCACGCAGGACTTGGTATGCAGACCTGGTGAATATGTCATCGGCTCCACCATGGAAGCTACCTTTGAGACAGGATCTTCTAGTACAAGGTCCATTCGAACATCCAAATCTAGTTTCTCTGCAGCTGACTGCTTGGAAATTGAACGCTTGATTTTATCCAAGCGTGGATTTTCAAATTCAGTGATAGATACTCTGGTCCAAGCCAGAAAACCTGTGACTAGAAAGATTTACCATAAAATATGGAAAAAATATATCTGTTGGTGTGAATCCAAGGGATTCTTCTGGAGTAAAATTAAAATTCCTAAGATTCTTTCCTTTCTCCAAGAGGGTTTGGATAAAGGGTTGTCAGCGAGTTCTCTAAAGGGACAGACCCATGACTCCTCCTTGGAGTCTAAATTTAGTTCTTTCAGTTCTTCAAGGGGTTCCGTTTGAACCTTTAAATTCCGTAGATATCAAGTTACTATCTTGGAAAGTTCTGTTTTTGGTTGCTATTTCTTCTGCTAGAAGAGTTTCTGAATTATCTGCTTTGCAGTGTGATCCACCCTATCTGGTGTTCCATTCAGATAAGGTTGTTTTGTGTACTAAGCCTGGTTTTTCTTCCAAAAGTTGTTTCCAACAAGAATATTAACCAGGAAATAGTTGTTCCTTCTCTGTGTCCGAATCCAGTTTCAAAGAAGGAACGTTTGTTACACAATTTAGATGTAGTTCGTGCTTTTAAGTTCTATTTAGAAGCAACAAAGGATTTTAGACAAACCTCATTTTGTTTGTCGTTTACTCTGGTAAAAGGAGAGGACAAAAAGCTACTGCTACCTCTCTTTATTTCTGGCTGAAAAGCATTATCCGATTGGCTTATGAGACTGCCGGACGGCAGCCTCCTGAACGAATCACAGCTCACTTTACTAGGGCTGTGGCTTCCTCATGGGCCTTCAAGAACGAGGCTTCTGTTGATCAGATATGTAAGGCAGTGACTTGGTCTTCTCTGCACACTTTTGCCAAATTCTACAAATTTGATACTTATGCTTCTTCGGAGGCTATTTTTGGGAGAAAGGTTTTGCAAGCCGTGGTGCCTTCCATTTAGGTAACCTAATTTGCTCCCTCCCTTCATCCGTGTCCTAAAGCTTTGGTATTGGTTCCCACAAGTAATGGATGACGCCGTGGACCGGACACACCAATGTTGGAGAAAACAGAATTTATGCTTACCTGATAAATTACTTTCTCCAACGGTGTGTCCGGTCCACAGCCCGCCCTGGTTTTTTAATCAGGTTTGAACTATTTTTTTCTCTATACAATACAGTCACCACGGTACCCTATAATTTCTCCTTTTTTTCTCCTAACCGTCAGTCGAATGACTGGGGGGCGGAGCCTGAGGAGGGGCTATATGGACAGCTTTTGCTGTGCTCTTTGCCATTTCCTGTTGGGGAAGAGAATATCCCACAAGTAATGGATGACGCCGTGGACCGGACACACCGTTGGAGAAAGTAATTTATCAGGTAAGCATAAATTCTGTTTTTTTGAGTGTGGAATGGACATTACATTACAGGCTAAAATGTTTGCGGTATAGATATACCGACATGACTCGTAATAGTGCGTTACTGCCATTATGCTGAAATTGCCATTTTTAGCGTTAAAAGCCGTAACGCAAAACTCGTAATCTACCTGAATGTTAGTGAAAAATTGGACTTCAAATAAAACTCTCAGCTATTATGTTTATTACTTGTGATGTTTCTAATAATACCTACAATTATTTTAATACGAAATTATTGAAGCAGACAGTTATAGTAAATTATGATTTTTATATTTCTTTTTGAATACAATTATTTTTATATACCCACAAAATCAAATAGTTACAATGAAGCCATAAAATAATTTATGTAGCTATTTAAATAACTATCTAAAAGCAATAGACTATTCACAGATTAGTTACGCTGACCTTGATGACATTTCAACATTCATCTCTGGAAACGCTTTATTTATCATTGTCTTTGCTCTAATTTGTGTGTGCCAATAAATAGGAAACAAAAACTTCATGATATGCAAGGCCATCTATCAATTCATTATAATGCTTTGTCTAAATAAAGTATTCAAAGATAGTGCATTGAATATCCTGTTTTGTATTTAAACCGTGTAAATGAAAACAAATGCAAGGGATGCTCAGGGGTCTAGTCCTTCAAAAAAAAGTGTGGGAACTCACCAAGACTTCCACCCCCCCCTCACAATTAATATTGTTTTATATATACACGCTTACAAATACACTGTATTTATATGTATATAATCTATGCACTTTGGTAATGAAAATAAATTAAATCCAATGAAAGTTTGAATGGTTGTCTTTGATCCTGAGAATCCTCCTCTGTCACAGCGTCTTGCCCACTTAAGGTGCAATAGTTCTATTTCTGCTGAAGGGAACTAAATAACCCCGGAGCAAACCACCCAGAAATTTAAGCACCATGTGTTACACACATTGCAGGGTGATCACACAGCAGGACCACTGACAGGCTTGCATTTAATGTACTGTAGGAAGTGTTACTGCCCATTTCTAGAGGATCTCACTATCCCTCTAACCAGACTGCTCCAGCTCCTCCTAAGAGCAGAAGCAGTGTTTACTGAATAATTTATGTTCTCTGTCCAGAGGAAACTTTGTTCCCCCTGCAAAAATAGTGCAGGAACTCCGTTCCCATGCGTTCCCGCTCAACATGACCCCTGGAGATGCTCATATCATTCTGGGAAGAAACTCTGTTTTCTCCTTTATGAAATAGTACAAATGATTTTATATTTTATTTATTTATTTTTTAAATAAAGTAAGATTTCATAATCAAAAGTGAATAAATAAAAAGAAAATGAAATAGCACTTACTACAAATTTTGAATAAGCAATATTTTTTTTCTGACAAATTTTTAAAATTTCTTTTAATTTGATGGTCCTCTGTATCATGTGACAGCCATCAGCCAATCACACACTCATATGTGTATACACTGTGAACTACATCCTAAGTAGGAGCTGGTGCCTTATAAAGGGCTAGATTATGAGTGGAGCACTATTTATCGCTCCTGCTCAGACGTTAACCTCGCTAAAGGTCATCTTTTTTAGCGCCCATATTACAAGTTGAAAGTTAACCATGGAATATCGCGTTCGCTATATCATATTCACCCCATTGACTTCAGTTAAGTAAAAAAAAACTAACACCTATATTCGCACTCTTAAGCCCCACTGCAATAAACCCCTTACTGTAATAACATCCCCCTACTCTTTAGACCCAACTTTACTATTAACCCCTATACCGACATATCCCCCATCACTATTAACCACTACACTTTTAACCCCTGAACCACCACAACCCCCACTGCAATAAGCCCCCTAACCTATTAACCCCATAAACTGAGACAACACCACCGCAATAACCCCTGCACTACTTAACCTCTAAACCACCATTACCTCCACCGCAATAACCCCTAACCTAAGACCCCCAAAGTTAAAAAAAAACAAAACATTGTTTCTGTTAGTGTAAACCAGCAACACCAACTCCGAATTATGCTATGTTGGCACCCCTTTAATATATATATATATAGATATATATATATATATATACATACACACAGTCATGACCAAAAATATTGTCCCCCTTGCATTTCTGTCAGATAATGCACCACTTCGCCTAGAAAATTGTTGCAATTACAAATGTTTAGGCACTGGACTGGACACATTATTGCATTCCAAGTTTGTGATGCTCCTGTAATTTTTAATTAAAATCACCTGTATCAATAAACAGGTGCTGACAATATAGAAATCACACCGGCAACCAGTTAAAATGGTGAAAAATTAACTCAACCTTTCTGTTTTGTGTCTCTGTGTGCCACACTAAACATGGAGAAGAGAAAGAGCAGCAAAGAATTGTCTGAGGATTTGAGAACAAAAATTGTGGAAAAGCATGGGCAATCTCAAGGTTACAAGTCCATCTCCAGAGATCTTAATGTTCCTATGTCCAATGTGCGGAACATTGTCAAAAAGTTTACAGACCATGGCACTGTAGCTAATTTCCCTGGACATGGAAGAAAGAGAAAAAAATTATCAAAGATTGCAATGAAGGATTGTTCCAATGGTGGATAAAGAACCTCGATCAACTTCCAGATAAATTCAAGCTGACCTTCAGGCACAGGCTACAAATGTATCAGCTCACACTATATGTCTCCATCTGAATGAAAAGGGACGCTATGTTAGGAGACCCTGAAGGACCCCACTGCTGACACAGAAACATAAAAAAGCCTGAATGGAGTTTGCCAAAACTTACCTGAGGAGCCAAAATCTTTTTGGGAGAATGTGCTGTGGACAAACGAAACAAAATTACCGCCACCGTTCTACTGTTTTCAGAAAAAGAAATGAGGCTTTTAAAGAAAAGAATACAGTCCCTACAGTCAAACATGGTGGAGGTTCACTGATGTTTTGGGGCTGCTTTGCAGTCATCAGGCACTGGATGACTTGACTGTGTATGCATTATGAAATCTGAAGACTACCAAAGAAATCTGTCGTGCAATGTAGGGCCCAGTGTTAGAAAGTTGGGTCTCCGTCAGAGGTTATGGGTCTTACAGCAGGACAATGACCCAAAACCCACGTTAAAAAGCACACAGAAAGTGTTTAAGACAAAGCACTGGAGTGTACTGAACTGGCCAGCAAATCCAGATCTGAATCCCATAGAGCACCTGTGTAGAGATCTCAAAACAGCTGTTGGGAAAAGGATCCCTTCAAATCTGAGAGACCTGGAACAGTTGGCGAAAGAAGAGTGGTCCAAAATTCCAGTAGAGAGGTGTAAGAAACTCATTGATGGTTACATAGGGTGACCATATTTCCGCTTTAAAAAGGTACACCTATGAAAAATACATATATCAGGGCTGTTTTCAGGGCTGTTTAAAGAAATGTTTTATATAAGAACCCTGACATATGTATTTTTCATATCTGTCCCTTTTTAAAGCGGCAATATGGTCACCCTATGGTTACAGGAAGCGATTGATTTCAGTTATTTTTTCCAAGGGGTGTGCTACCAAAATTAAATTGAGCTTGCCAATAATTTTGTCCAGTCTATTTATGAAGTTTTGCGTGGAATGTGTCAGATTTGGCTTTTTTTCTCCACTTTTTTGTGTCATACCCAGGGCCGCCACTAGAAATTTTTAGGTCCCTTACTAACCATTGATCAGCCCCCCCTCCCCCTTTTGACATGTGCAATTTTTGACCAAGTGACTAAAACGTATATGCACTTTTTTCTTAAGTGTAGTCAAACTTGAAAATGTTGTAAAGGTAGTTACACAGAAACACACAGACACAAATAAGGATTCACATATAGACACTCTAGCAAACACGCAGAGAGACACACAAACAATCTCAGATACAGATACCCACACAGACACTCAGCACTTGTTTACATTGACCTGACAAGTAATGAGGTAGACTACAGTTTTGTCAAAAAAGGAGATTTACAAGACAAAATATGGAGTTCTGATTGTCTTTTTGTCAAGGAAGATGACAACTATATGATGACAACAGCATGCAGTGGCTGAAAGGAAGGTCCCTAAACTTCCTAAGCAATAATTTAAAGGTTAAGGGGTGGATTGGTGACTTCCGGAAAGGTCTCATTAGTCTCAAAGTCTGCAGAAAGATGTGAATAATCAGTAGTAAGGTCAAAATGTCCTAAAAAGGAACAGGCAATGGACACACAAACTCAAACACAAACTTGCACATACACCCAAGGAAACACCCACAGAGACAGCCTCAGAAAACACACAAAGACATACACACACACCCTCACAGAGACATGCACAGAAAATGCACAAAGACAGACACACAAACCCTCACAGAGAGACCCACAGAAAAAAAATACATACATACTCATAGAGACACCAACAAAAGCACAAAGACATAAACACAGACACCCACAGAAACACTCACAGAAGGTAACATTTCTGCACATTGCCATCCACTAAATCAACAGTGTGTGACATGCATGAAAAAAAGCAGAAATTAAGAAATCACTGTGTTAAGTTAACCTGTCTCATTTCAAACACTAAGCAATCTTAGCCTGAGAGTATAACATTTTATACAGATGTACAAATCTTAGATAAAATGCCTCCTGGCATCTGGAAAGTCCTTGCATAAAGGGGCAGTAAACTGGAATGTAATAAAAATATATATATATATATATAAATTTAAAAAAAAATCATATCTGCCAAAAGGGCACCTACCATTTATGTATTGAGGAGGAAAAGTTTCTGCATGGTTTTAAATATAGAATTTCTACAGCATTATCAAATAATCATCTGTTGCATATTGCTAATAAAATGTGTTTTTATGGACCCCTGGCTCAACCATACAACTACCACACTGAAGTTACAATCCGAAATTGCACAAATAAATAAAAAAAACATTTACTAAGTAAGTCCTACCTACTCTGCAAATGTGATCTGCCATCTGACTCAGGCACACACAGTACAAACTGAAGTGCAAAGTCTGTCTCACACTGTACATAGTGGTCTAGTGCACACTAGTGTTTAATAGCACTCTGCTGTAGCACCCTCTAGTGGCTGCCAAAATGTAAAAATATATATAATAATAATTAAAAAATAATAATAATAGTTGGGCTTGCCTAATGGGGCCCACTGGGCCCCTGACAGCAGTTACCCTATACCCCCCCTGATTACGGCCCTGGTCATACCAATACAAACAAAATAAATTACCATGAGAATGCCTAAACATTTGTAATGGAAACAATTTTCTGGGCGAAGTGGTGCATTATCTGACAGAAATGGAGGAATGACAATATTTTTTTGCCATAACTGTATGTGTGTGCGTGTGCGTGTGTGTATAAATATATATATATATATATATATATATATATAAATAATGTAATTGGGTCAGAATTATGAAGAACAAATATGCTTTCATACTTGCAGACACAGGAATCAATAAAATGACAAGGACATTGTGAATCACTATTAAATAATGTAAAACTTTGAATGTGATGTCTTTCCATTCTGCAAAAAGACTTTACCCCCTGCAGAAATGCATTTTCCATCTTTTGAGAAACAGTTTACCTGCCTGAAGGAATCCACTAAATGTTTTTGTTGCATGCATTTTTTTGTTAAACGGGTCCCTCGTGTGTGTTTTCAAATTATTGCAAATAATACAGCAAAATGTGCGATTTTTTTTATGCATTATGTTTATTTTGGGATGAAATCACTATGGCTGTGAAGCCTATAAAACATTCTTCCAATGTGTATAAAGAATATATAAAAGCTAAGTTTAAAAGTAAAAAATATCATTTATATAACACATATCGACTTTTTTCTGAAAAATAAGGTGTTGGGGGTAAAGCCAGCTCAATTAAAAAAACATAAATACAGCACGGTCCATTTACCTCTGTAAGGTCTTTGGTGAAAATTGGAGCCAGTTTCCCAAACATTTAGCTTGTTTCCATTGAGCCGATAAAAATGGAACTGTAAGCTTGCATTGTGTGCAGTAGCCCTTTTCGTGTAGGTGTAAGTTAACGTTGTGTTAACACTTCCACCTGATGCCGGATTGCTTAAGAATGAATAGGTTACTATGGTAACCTGAATTAACACTACACTCGATCACATATAAGGCGCTGCATACAAGTGCGGCACGTATATTTTTCCCATTGCTCGCTGTTAAGATAAAATCAAACACCTAACGCATGAGCAATATCTACCTAATCTATCTAATCACTAAGCCCCCTAACCTAACACCCCCTAAATTAACCACAATTACATAAAATAAAAAAATACTAAGTTACAATTAAAATAAAAAATCCTTACATTACTTAAAAAATAAACTAAGATTAAATTTAAATAGATCAATCTAAAATTATAAAAAAAAGTCTAAAATTACAGAAAAAAATAAACCCAATTTAAAAAAAATAAAAAAAAATAATAAACCTAATCTTATACTCCTATAAAAATAAAAAAGCCACCCCAAAATAGAAACACCCCCTAATCTTAAGACTAAACTACCAATAGCCCTTAAAAGGGCCTTTTGTAGGGCATTGCCCTAATGCAATCAGCTCTTTTACCTCAAAAATAACAATTAACCCTTAACAGTAACCCCCCAAAATAAAAAAACTTAACACTAAACAACCTAAGTTGCCCATTGCCCCTAAAGGGTTATTTGTATGGACATTGTCCTTAAAAGGGCATTTAGCTCTTTTGTAGCCCATATAAATAAAAAAATACATAATCTAAAAAAGAAAACCCACCCGTAAAAATAAAACCTAAGTCTAACCCCCAAATAGGTACTCACATTCCTGAAGTACAGTGTAGAAGGTCTTCTTCCAGGTGCTGAATGTCTTCTTCCAGATGGCAACATCTTCATCCAGTGCGGGGACCTCTTCTATCTTCATCCGGAGCAAAGGCGGATGGGAGGAACAAGACCGGCGTGGAGGATCCTCTTCGTATGATCGTCGCCGCACACTGGAACTTGAATACAAGGTACCCGTTTTATATTTGGAGTACCTTGCATTCCTATTGGCTGATATTTTCAAATCAGCCAATAGAATGAGAACTACTGAAATCCTATTGGCTGTTCAAATCAGCCAATTTTTATTTTTTGTAATTTTAGATTTATCTATTTTAATTTAATCTTAGTTTATTTTTTAAGTAATATTACGATTTTTAATTTTAATTGTAACTTTGTATTTTTTTATTTTATGTAATTGTGGTTAATTTAGGGTATGTTAGGTTAGGGAGCTTAGTGATTAGATGAGTTAATTGCGTTGTAGGGGGATGGTGGATTAGGGGTTAATAGTTAAAATAGGTACTTTGCGTTGCGGGGGGATGGCGGATTAGGGGTTAATACATTTTATTGTTAGTTGCGATATGGGGGGATGGTGGTTTAGGGGTTAATAGTTTAAATAGGTAATTTGCGATGTTGGGGATGGCAGTTTAGAGGTTAATGCATTTATTATAAGTTGTGATGTGGGGGGGTGGTTTATAGAGGGATTTTGACATGTCAAGTTTATTTTTGGGTGGTGGGTTAGATTTCAATGTGAAATAGGTCTCAAAAAGCTCCTTTTTCTTCTTTTACACCTAGTTGAGCTGGGTGTAATTTTTATTAATGTATCGGCAGCCTCTGACAGTGTATTAACGGTTTGCACGGTCATTGGAAACCTGGTATTATTTAAAGATTAGGGGCTTCTGATACTTTCTATGGGACACGAAAATGTTTTCGGCAGCCGAAGTTCGTTTGCCGAAATTGAGTTATAATGGGCCGTTGGAAGCAGTCGGTGAACGATATTGCTTCCGACAGCATATTTAACGGTTTGCGAGCGCACACAAACCTAATTACGGCTCATTGGAAATGAGCCCTATATCGGCAGATAAAAAAGTTCCAGTTATGGACATAGAACTTTCTGACTTTGAAATATATTCTTGGTAAGAAGTTTAAATTCTGCATTAGTCTGTGTTGTGGCACACACCATAAACATCTAGTGGATTTGATGCTTCCTTTTTATCTGTGAACCAATCAACTTTCAAAAATGTTCTCTAATTGCATAAAGGCAATTTAGACAGCTATTCATCTTCTATGCACACACATTCAGCTACAGTATCTTAGATTGAATTAATATATGTTGAATAAATATATTAGACATCTGTTTTTACATTAGTCCATTATGCTTTTAAATATATCATTTCTTTCTTCTGCAGGACATGTTATAGAACTAAATACATAAGTTTCCTCTACATTGGTTCATTATATGCCAGAGCAGGCATAGTCTACAAAATTGTTTAGTTTTTTTTAACTTGTCTTTTCAACATTAGTTTATATTTTAAATTCTTAAGTTTGGATTGAACTCAGTTTGCTAGTTCTGTACCACAACAACATAGAGTATGAAATGTTTTAATGAAAAAGCTTCTACAGTCTGGCTGATGAAACTGATGACAGCTTTTCTCACATCCCCAGTTTGTTGCCTGCAGGTAGCTGTCTAACCACATTTTCCTATAACAACTCAAGCTGCATGTATATATAATCTACCTATCCTCTATCTATCTATCTATCTATCTATCTATCTATCTATCTATCTATCTATCTATCTATCATCTATCTATATCTGTCTGTAGCCCCAACAGGCTAGGTTTTTATTATAGCTTAACCAGTGCACAGGTGAAATAATCAGCTGATGGATGAGAGCAGGTTAGTAACCATGGTGTTACTGATCAACTGATTACTTCACTTGTGCACTGGTTCAGATATAATGAAAACCTGGTCTGTAGGAGGTACTTGAGGGCCGTGGTTGAGAAACACTGGTTTATATGACATTTGCATTCAGATGTCGACAAATGTAAAAAATTCCCTCTTTTTTCCCTTTTTTGGCATTTGTTTGAAAACACAAAAAATGCCTTGACAAAAAAGAAAAAAGAAACAATTGTATGAAACAAACAAAAAATTTTTTTGACTTGTTCATGTAGTTAAATCCATTACTCTAATGGCAGGAAAGGCTTCACGTTTACAATTTTACTCTGATCCAACAATGTCCTTGTTAGCCGATTGATTTCTGTGTCTGCAAAGTTATTAAGTTTCACTTTTATTCCTGATAATCCTGAGCCCATTAAAGAATATGTTATAAAAAATGTAATGTTTTCTTTAACCCCTTAACAACCAAGGACGTACGCCATACGTCCTAAAAAAAAAATACAGTTAATGACCGAGGACGTATGGCGTACGTCCTTGGTCTGGAAAGCAGCCACTTTCCGGTTATTGCAGTGATGCCTCAATATCGAGGCATCCTGCAATAACCTCCCTTAGCCATCAGATGCAGAGAGAGCCACTCTGTGGCCCTCTCTGCACCGGACATCGATGGTCGGTATCGTTGGTGGGTGGGAGCTTACGTGGGAGGCGGGTGGGCAGCCATCGATGGGCCATATGACGTTGAGGGGGACGGGATCGCCGGGGGGCGCGCACGGGAGGGCGGGTGCGTGCACGGGGTGGATGCGGGTGGGAACGGCTACACTACAGAAAACAATTAAAAATAAAAGTTGGATAAAAGTTGGGTTGGGTATTTTTTTTAAAAATCGAAGTGATCTGGGAGGTGGAGGGGGGTTGTTCTTTGGGGGGGAAGCTACACTACAGAAAAAAATAATAATTAAAAAGCATTATTTTGCAGAAACTGGGTACTGGCAGACAGCTGCCAGTACCCAAGATAGCTCCCAGTAAGGTAGAGGGGGAGGGTTAGAGAGCTGTTTGGGGCGGATCAGGGAGGTTGGGGGGCTAAGGGGGGAATCCTACACATCAGCATATGTAAATATGCTAAAAATATATATACATTTTAAAAAAAATACCTTTTATTTTAGTACTGGCAGACTTTCTGCCAGTACTTAAGATGGCGGGGACAATTGTGGGGTGGGAGAGGGAAGAGCACTGTTTGGGAGGGATCAGGGGGTCTGATGTGTCAGGTGGGAGGCTGATCTCTACCTTAAAGCTAAAATTAACCCTGCAAGCTCCCTACAAACTACCTAATTAACCCCTTCACTGCTAGGCATAATACACGTGTGATGCGCAGCGGCATTTCGTGGCCTTCTAATTACCAAAAAGCAACGCCAAAGCCATATATGTCTGCTATTTATGAACAAAGGGGATCCCAGAGAAGCATTTACAACCATTTGTGCCATAATTGCACAAGCTAGTTGTAAATAATTTCAGTGAGAAAACTAAAGTTTGTGAGAAAGTGAACGTTTTTTTTTTATTTGATCGCATTTGGTGGGGAAATGGTGGCATGAAATATACCAAAATGGGCCTAGATCAATACTTTGGGTTGTCTACTCTACTACACTAAAGCTAAACTTAACCCTACAAGCTCCCTACAAGCTCCCTATTAACCCCTTCACTGCTGGGCATAATACATGTGGATGTGCGCAGTGGCATTTCGTGGCCTTCTAATTACCAAAAAGCAATGCCAAAGCCATATATGTCTGCTATTTATGAACAAAGGGGATCCCAGAGAAGCTTTTACAACCATTTGTGCCATAATTGCACAAGTTGTTTGTAAATAATTTCAGTGAGAAACCTAAAATTGTGAAAAAGTGAACAATTTTTTTTTATTTGATCGCATTTGGCGGTGAAATGGTGGCATGAAATATACCAAGATGGGCCTAGATCAATTCTTGGGGTTGTCTACTACACTAAACTAAAGCTAAAATTAACCCTAGAAGCTCCCTACATGCTCCCTAATTAACCCCTCCACTGCTGGGCATAATACATGTGTGGTGCGTAGTGGCATTTAGTGGCCTTCTATTTACCAAAAAAAAATGCCAAAGCCATATTTGTCTGCTATTTATGAACAAAGGGGATCCCAGAGAAGCATTTACATCCATTTGTGCCACAATTGCACAAGTTGTTTGCAAATAATTTCAATGAGAAACCTAAAGTTTGTGAAAAAAATTGTGAAAAAGTGAACAATTTTTTTTATTTGATCTCATTTGGCGGTGAAATGGTGGCATGAAATATACCAAAATGGGCCTATATCAATACTTTGGGATGTCTTCTAAAAAAAAATATATACATGTCAATGGATATTCAGGGATTCCTGAAAGATATCAGTGTCCCAATGTAACTAGCACTAATTTTGAAAAAAAGTGGTTTGGAAATAGCAAAGTGCTACTTGTATTTATGGCCCTATAACTTGCAAAAAAAGCAAAGAACATGTAAACATTGGGTATTTCTAAACTCAGGACAAAATTTTGGTGGTTGTAGATGTGTAACAGATTTTGGGGGTCAAAGTTAGAAAAAGTGAGTTTTTTTTTCAATTTTTTCCTCAAATTTTATAATTTTTTTTATAGTAAATTATAAGATATGATGAAAATAATGATATCTTGAGAAAGTCCATTTAATGGTGAGAAAAACGGTATATAATATGTGTGGGTACAGTAAATGAGTAAGAGGAAAATTACAGCTAAACACAAACACAGCAGAAATGTAAAAATAGCCCTGGTCCCAAACGGACAGAAAATGGAAAAGTGCTGTGGTCATTAAAGGGTTAAGGTGTATTGGTAATGTAACTGGCAATAGGAGCCTTCCGTATTATGTCATGGGCAAGTGTGCACACATTTAACTGTATTGTGGTTATGGGGTTAGGTGTGGTGGAGGTTTAGTGGTTAGGGTGTTGCCGTTAGCTGTTAAGTCCAGTGGGGGTTCATCAGGTACAAAGTTATGGTGCCATTGGTGGGGTTACAGTGAGGAGATTAGGTGTGGGGGGTTCTGGCATTAGAGGTTAAGTGCGATAGAGGATCATGGTTTGGGTGTTAGGCGTGGCGTGGTTTGATGGTGAGGGCTTGAGTTGTGGTAATAGGCATGTTCGAAAGTAAGGGAGTGATGTGTGGTGAGGTTGTTATTGCTATGGGGTTAGGTGCAGCAGAGGTTCAACAGTTGGGGTTAAGGTGTTGTGGGGGTCAAAGTTAGGTGTTAAGGTGAGGTGTGAGGTCCAGTGTTTAAAATGTTGATTGCAACTGTGGTGGTTGTGGTTAGAGGAGTTACGTGTGGCGGAAGTTCAGCAGTTGGGGGGTTAAGTTGCAGTTTGGGTTTACTGCTATGGAGGTTAGGTGTGGTGCATCTTTGTTATTCCTACATTTTGTGTAGGGGGGCATTCATTATTTAGTTGTTCTTTGCACTAAAACAAAAAATGATTGTGCATCGCTATTATTCTGGTATTTTTGTGGATGACAGCTAGCAACCTGAAACAAGGGGAAAATCCCTATCATATGTACTGCTCGCAATTTCTCTAACATTTTAAATAAATGAACTAATCATATTGTAAGTGATTTGTGTTAATTTATGATTATCTGAAGTTTTTTTCATAAATGTAACCTACATAAGCTGATAAAATAACTTGAGATAAGATCTGTTAGTTTTCAAATTCCTACTATTTCTACTTTGTTCTCAGGAGCATGCACATGTTTTTAGCCATCTGGCAGCATTGTTTGCAAAAATGTTTACATTGATGTTAAATATAGCTGCAAACACTGCTGCCATAGAGTGCTAAAGACCCGTGCACACTCCTAAACACTTTCCTAGCTTTACTCCTTAACAAATTATACCAAAAGAACACAGTAAGTTTAGTTCCCTGAAGTACATTGGAAAGTGTTTTTTAAATTCCACTCTACCTGAATCATAAACATTTAATTTTGACTTTTTACTGTCACTTTATAGTCAGAGGGGAGTAGAAATGCTGGAGGCACCAGGTAAGTGTGTTTCTTTATTTAAGATCCCGTGTACTGGCATTATGTAACTGCTTGTGTAGGTATTTTTGTGTTACTTTAAAGGAATGTTTCATTGTTATAATGAAAAAGAACTAAGCTGTGATTTATACTTAAAGGGACAGTACACTGTAAAATTGTTTTTAGGAATGTATTTTCACTGACTTGTTATACCAGCTGCAGAGTATACAATTTATGAGAAATTGCATTTTCAGGTTTATTTGTGTATATGAAGTAGCTGGTTTTGTGCTTTTAAACCACAGCCTATAACAATGGGTTGAGCTTCAGGTAATATCATATCTCATTACAGGGTCGGCTCCAAGGGGGGGCATTGGGGGGCAATGCCCACCCAAATGGTATGCTGAGCCCCCCAGGGCAAAAAAAAAAAAGTGATTTACATTTTATTTATTTTTTTACGTTTTAAAAGTCACGGGTCCCAAATGTCGCTTAAACCATTTGCAGTCACTGGACCCTGGAGATCCTCCACTTAGGAGTGCCCAGCTAATCTCTTTACTCTCCTCTATTTACAACCCGATAACAAATAAAGTTGCATTTCCCTGCTTGTGCTCTCACAGTTAACCTAGGGCTTGCAATGCCCCTCCTCCTGCTAGCCCACTTACTACGGAGCTGAAGTGAGATGATGACATCATCAGACCTCTACAGGAAGTGCTGGGAGAAGCTAACAGTCAGTGAGAGGGAAGGCAGAAATAATTTTGTGAAAACACAGCCGTATAACCAATGTGTGTGTGAGAGTAGTATCCCTTCCCTGTTGTGCTTTATATCCTGGCAGCCACAGATAAAGAAGCAAATTGGGAATTCCTTGGTTTCCCCACTGCAGGTCACACAAAACAAGTGTGCATTGTGCCTGCTTTATCTGCAGTGATCAGTGTAAAATGTGTGTCAGATTATAGGTGCTCACATACACACAGTTCAAATGTAGCTGTGGGACAATGAGTGAAATAGCCTTATGTTTATTATTTACATGTTTCAAAACATCTCCTATTTGTCCCCAAGGGTGTTATATGCATGTATATATATATA